>NC_137010.1:42695500-42808193 GCF_032717465.1 Coenobita brevimanus | reverse complement strand
ATCCATGTTCCTTCCTTCATTTTATGGAAGGGATGGTAAAATAAATCATAAATCTATATATATCTATCTATTACCAGACGCCTTGATCCCGTAAAGGGTGGCCATAAACAAATCGCCTCCATGTCGCCCTGTCCCCTGCCATTTCATTGTCCTGCTTCCAGCTCAAACCACCCTCTCTCATATACCTCTCCACTCCATCCCTCCATCTCATCCTTGGCCTCCCCCTCTCTTTCCCCCCCCTCCACCTCACTCACATACACTCTACTCGTCAGTCTCTCACTCTCCATCCTCTCCACATGGCCAAACCACCTTATTTTGTTTCTCCTAACGCTTCCTATCACATCCACATCCACACCACAACGCTCCTTCACTTCCTCATTTGTCAGCCTGTCTCTCCACGTGACACCACATGCTCCCTTCAAATAACTTTTTTCCACTGCTGTCACCCTTGACTTCTATCCCTCCAACAAGGTCCAAACTTCATTTCCATACGTTAGAGTTGGTATCACAATATTGTCATGTAGTAGCTTTTTCACTTCCATGGTCACTTCCCTGTTTCTTATCACTGCTCTCAAGGAAACAACAACCTTTCTTCCCTCTTGTACCCTTTCAAGCACTTCACCCTCTAAGCTTCCATCCTTACTCATCACACTTCCCAAGTACTTAAATGCACTCACATTATCCATTTCCTCCTCATCCACCTTCATTGTACATTCACTGACTTCACTTCTCTCGAAGACCATCACTTTACTCTTCCGTACATTCACCTTTAGATTCCATTTCTTATACACTCTTCCAGACTCATCCACCAAGCCTTGCAGTTCCCCTTCGTCTTCACTTAACAACACAGTATCATCTGCAAACAACAGTACTGTTAGTTTTCAAACACTGCTCTCTCTCACTAGGGCCGCTCCAACATCCACTGCCCTACCTTGTATCTCATTTATAACCCCATCCATATACAGATTAAACAGCCATGGAGACATGACACATCCTTATTTCAATCCAACATTCAAATAGAAAAATTCATTCAGTTCATTATCCACATGCAGTGCAGCCTTAGCACCATCATACATACTCTCCACGGCCTTCATCAACTTTCCATCTACTTCATTTATTATTAATACTTTCCACAATCCTTGTCTATCCACCCTGTCATATGCTTTCTCCAAATCCATGAAGGCTGCATACAACTTCTTTCCCTTGTCTAGAAACTTTTCCACTAAAGATCAAAGAATGAATATCTGATCTACACAAACTCTTCTCTTCGTAAAACCTCCTTGTTCTTCTCCAACTAGTTCCCCTGTTTTCCCTGTCAGTAAGTATCCTACCATATACTTTTCGTATTACAGTAAGAAGACAAATGCCCCTATGATTACCACGCACTTCTTTTTCCTCTTTTCCTTTGTGCAAGGGAATAATTATACCTGACTTCTAATCCTCCGGGACTCTACCATCCTCCCAGGCCAATCTGCACATCTTCCACATCCTTTCTGCTACTATCTCTCCCCCATAAATCATAAAACGAAAAGAAGACCACGTAAGACTATTTGGGCCTCTGAACGAGGAATTGATGTCAGAAGCCTAACTTTTTCAGTCCGATGATATTCTTGTTACCAGATGATTTCACTAATTAGAACACTCTCATACTAAAGGGGATTTATGACAGCTGTATCATCATCTAGCCCAGTCTCCCCTGAGCTGAGCAAAATCGTCGGAATAAAGAATAATATGATTTACGTCGTCAGAGTGAAGGAAGTAGTGTAATCAAACTCATTTGCTAAATGAGCTTGATTACACGCTCTTTGCTAGCTTGTCATTGTCTTTTTTTTTTTTTTTTTTTTCCTGATCGCGTGAATGAAGGTACATCATAAGAATCAAGAAAATATTGGACTTTAAAACCTTGCTTAATCGCCACAATGGTCTAGTAAATGAACCGTAAGCACATCAGCCTGCACCGCGAGCTAGCGAAAAGTGAGCTATGTTTATTCCGTATTAGGGACGGTCTCCTATGACGTCTGGAAACAAAGGTCAGGTGGCGGTTTTTGGCAGATACTAAATTTCAGAAAACTAAGGCAATGACAAGCTCCAAGAAATATGACGAAATGACTGTTCAAGGGACTGCCGGATGGAACACCAATGTACTAAACGCATATGCAAAATATCCAGTCAAAGGTATTCGTTCATGGGTGTGATATTTTTTATCAATGTTTATTTTAGTGATTTAATGGTCTACTGTATAGTTTTGCTAACTGTCGTAAGTTTACCGCGACATATAGAATAGTCACAATAGTTATGTTACTTTTTGGGGCCTAGGACCGAGTTAGGCTCGCCAGCTAGGTAGCTACACAATATGTTACTTTTTCGGGAATAGGACTGAGTTACGCCAGCTAGGTAGCTGACACTCTGAAAGTTCGTCTTTGATGAAAGGGGACAGATTCACGTTCCTATACCGATTTTACGCTACTAATGCCTAGAAACCACGCCCACTTTCTGTGGAAAATGGTGATTGGTACAAATAAAATGGTCGAGTGGCTTGCCAAATAATCATACTAAATGTGTTCTCAGTTTGTAATCAGGCTTTGTACTTCTCTCCAGTAATGTTAATAATCAAGAAAATAAACTTAAAAATAACATGAAGGAATTAGCATTTCAAAGGGGATCCGAGAAAAGTTAAATATGTATCATAAACTGTCGAAGTCAAGGATACATTTCGTTATCGAATGAAACTTGTTCACTATTTCTTTGTATCAAACATAGTTTTACTGTAAACAAATGACACCTAACATAGAGTACAATAGTCAGTGAGGTACTGTGTGTATAGTCTAGTTATATCCCAAATCATTATATAACTGATAAAAGTCAAAATCATTATAGCCATCCTTGGGGAGGTAAAATGCTCAGGGGAACAGCCAGTCACTCGGCGGGAAATTAAATGAACCACCAGCCAGCTAATGCAGCTGATGTCATTTCACAGCTCCTGATAAATTTCCGTAATTTCTTTTATAACCCGGTTACATACTGTATATTGCAGTACCAGTAAGTCTATATTGTACTTTAAAATGCATGGTAGCGTATAATTTGATGGCCATATAATTAATGATTACCTGAATGATAGTCTGTGGAAGTACCGACAATGAGCCTGTATGTACAGTACCGGGCTGCAGTGATACACCCCTGCTCATCATGGAGAGAGAGAGAGAGAGAGAGCAGCAGGTATGTGAGTAGGGACGGTAAGGTGCCTGTTTAATTTCGAAGGTGCCTGTTTAATTTCGCGGTCCATTGCTTACAAAGATATTTATAATATGGGCAGCAGAAAAATCCAAATTTGAAAACCGACATCACTGTGGCAGTTCCCTTTACCTCTCCTTGGACTCAGCTTATATATAAGTTTTATGAGTTATACAGTGATTTGGGATATATATTGTACAAACTGTAGTTCACTTATTATTGTACCTTATGTTTGGTGTCATTTATTTCTACCTGCATTACGTTTGCCATAATCAAAGAAATAGTGAATGGGCTTCATTCGAAAGCGAACATGCGTCCTTTACTTCGACCGTTTGTGGCACCTATTTTACATTTTTAATATCCTCGCTAACGTGCCAATGCCTTGAAATAATTTCCGTTGTTATACTCCGAATAAATAACATTACGGTAGAGAAAATCTGGTCTGTTCATGAACTGTCAACTCATTTAATACAAATAAATGGGCAGCTGGACGAACATTTTGTATGGACCAATCAGGTGTCTTCAAAAACAAAGTGGGCGTGGCTTCTAGGCCTTAGTAGCGTAAAGTCGGTATACTACCACATTCAACCACATTTTATACGAAAGGCATGAAATACAACATATATCTATCTACCTATCTATCTGTCTATCTATCTATCTATATACATAATCATCATCAGCCGTTTGAGTATCCACTGCAGAACTAATCTATCCCAACCAAAGTGGGGACTATACAGCCTATGTATCTTTACCAAGTGGCCTAGGCTGTCTGGTAGAGAATGTATGTGGGGTCAGAAGTGCTTGTAAGTGTAATTGTTGTGTTGGAGTGGCTTTGGATGTGTGCGTTGTCTGTGAACCAAGTGTTATCGGCCCGCACAAGCCGACTGGGTGCAAGCATACTTTACAGTATGCAACACTGATTCAACCACAGCACACCTTATATCCGCCAAAGCAGTACATGGTCAGAAGAACACTCCCAAAGTTTATTACCCTGGCGGGTCGCGAACCCTCGTTCTCCAGTGTACGAAAACACACACTTTACCACTGTACCACAGGCTCCATAATATATATATATATATATATATATATATATATATATATATATATATATTGCCAGACGCCTCAATCTCGTTCGGGGTGGCCACAAACAAATCGTCTTCATGTCGCTCTGTCCCCCGCCATTGCACTGCCCCGCTCCCAACTCACACATCCCTCTCTCATACACTTCTCCATCTCATCTTCGGCCTTCCCCTCCCTCTTCCCCCCTCCATCTCACTCACATACACTCCCTTCGTCAGTCTTTCGCCCTCCTTCCTCTCCATATGGCCAAACCACCTCAGTGTATTCCTCCTAACGCTTCCCATCACATCCACATCCACACTACAACGCTCCTTTATATCCTCATTTGTCAGCCTATCTCTCCATGTGACTCCACAGGCTCCTCTTAAATAACTAATTTCCACTGCTCTCACTCTTGACTTGTGTCCTTCCAGCAACGTACAAGCTTCACTTCCATACGTTAGAGTTGGTATCACAATACTGTCATGTAGCAACTTTTTCACTTCCATGCTCACTTCCCTGCTTCTTATCACTGCTTTCAAGGAACCAGCAACCTTTCTTCCCTGCTGTACCGTTTCAAGCACTTCACCCTCCAAACCTCCATCCTTACTCATCACACTACCCAAGTACTTAAACGTACTCACATTTTCCAATTCCTCACCATCCAATCTTGCTGTACATTCCCTGACTTCATCTCTCTCAAAGACCATCACTTTACTCTTCCCTACATTCACCTTTAGATTCCGTTTCTTACACACTCTCCCAAACTCATCCACCAAGCCTTGAAGCTCTCCTTCGTCTTCACTCAACAACATAGTATCATCTGCAAACAACAGTACAGGGAGTTTCCAAACACTACCCTCTCTCACCAGGGACACTCCAACATCCACTACCCTACCTTGTACCTCTTTTACTACCCCATCTATGTACAGACTGAACGGCCATGGAGACATGACACATCCCTGTTTCAACCCAACCTTCAAAGAGAAAAAATCACTCAGTTCACCATCCACACGCACTGCAGCCTTAGCACCATCATACATACTCTTCACAGGATTCAACAACTTCCCATCTACTCCATACATTCTAAATACTTTCCACAATCCTCGTCTATCCACCCTGTCATATGCTTTCTCCAAATCCATGAAAGCTGCATACAACTTCTTTCCCTTCTCTAGAAACTTTTCCACTAAAGATCTAATAATGAATATCTGATCTACACAACCTCTTCCCTTCCTAAAGCCTCCCTGTTCTTCTCCAACTAATTCCTCTGTTCTTTCTCTAACTCTGTCAATAAGTATCCTACAATACACTTTTCCTGTTATACTAAGAAGACAAATGTCCCTATGATTACCACACACTTCTTTTTCCCCTTTTCCTTTGTACAAAGGAATAATTATACCTGACTTCCAATCCTCCGGGACTCTACCTTCCTCCCAGGCTAATCTGCACATTTTCCACATCCATTCTACTACTATCTCTCCCCCATACTTCAGCATTTCACCACACACTCCATCAATTCCTGGGGGTTTCCCCAATTTAACTTTCTTCATTGCTTCCACAACTTCTCTCCTACTGATTTCTTCCTGTCTTCTCACCTCCCTCCTTCTCCCAGCCATTCCCCAGCCACTTATACTCTCATTACTTCCATCCTCTATGTTCAACAATTCCTTAAAGTGTTCTCTCCATCTGCTCACTTTTTCTTCCTTCTCCACTAGTAATCTACCATTTTTATCTTTCACTCCTCTGCTAACTTCACTTCCACCCTGTCTTACTCTTTTCACCTCTTTCAAGAACATTTTCTTACAATCCCTCCACTTTACACTCAAGTTCCTTCCAAATTCCTCATCAGCTCTCTTCTTTCTCTTACTAATCTTTTCACCTCGCTTTTTCTTTCTACATATAACTCTCTCTTCCGCCTCTCAACTTCTTCCACGCCCCTATTTCTCATCCAATCATTGTATGCTTTCTTCTTTTGTGCCACAGCCTGTCTCACCTCTTCATTCCACCACGCTGTTCCTTGCACACCCCTCCGTCTTCTCTTCCTTCCACACACCACATCACATGCTGCACACATAATAAGGACATACATATATATATATATATATATATATATATATATATATATATATATATATATATATATATATATTGTTACATAGCCTATGATTTCATCATCCTTTGTATAATTCTAACGTACAGTATGCTGCATGTTTGATCACAAGCGTGTTCTGCCTCACTCCCCCTTCTCTCCCTTATAGTAGAGTGAGTCATTCTTTCTGTTGTTCAGAGCAGGATTGTCAACTCCTTGTCCCCTATGGCTTCATTTGCGCGTCCTTCTTACAAGTTGTATCAAGCTCTGCCGGCCCCTATATAATGACCTCAGTCTCTGCATTAATTGCCACTTAGATCTACTCCTCATTTTGCTCACATCTCTGTCCTCCCCTGTACAGTTGTTATTATTGTGAGTGCTCAGGAAGTCTCCAGCCATCTAGCAGCTGTGTAATTTGAGAATAAGTGTTATTACATTATTTCCTTGTACTGTATAGCATAAGGTGTTGATTCGTAGGCCTAGTGAGGTTTTTGTGATTCATGTGTTTTTATGTCAGTCATTTTTGATAATATTTTGTATCTGTAATAATATATCTTGCATTAACTGAGCATTATCTGGTTTTCTCATTTTATCAGGGCTGACTTAGATAAATTTACTCTTGCTAATTTCGTGTTAATAGAGGCTATTGCAGTTAACCATATATTTAACCTGTTTTTTGCCATTACATTATCCTTATGAGTCCTGAATGTTTAGTTGTTAGTTTGAGCATTAAACTTTAACTTGTAATTTTACCTAACTCTTTTGTTTTGAACCTGGAAATTTGCGGGACAGTTTTCTCTGTTCCGTAACATAAATTTGGCGACCTCTTATCAGGATATTCAGGATATTATCATAAGGATATTGCTTGATATTTTGTGACTGTGATTTATTCATGATGTCTACTATTACTACGCTTGATGAAGCCAAAGATTTTTTGTCAAATGTGCAAACAGTGTGTGATGTAGAAAACAGAACAAAGAATGAACTTAAGCTTGTTGCTCAACAATTGGGAAGTGTTGTTCGCTCTCATCATTCTAAAGATCAAATTGTCGACATGATTAATGATAGCTTGTTTAATGTAACTCCTCCAAATGAGCAAACGCAGATTGAATTAGCTAAGTTACAGCTAGCCCTGCAGGAGGCCTGTGCTAAGAAGGCTGAGTTTCAGGCACGTTCTCAGGAGGCACAAATTGAAATTGCTAGGATTCAGGCAGACCATGAGTATCGCATGAAACAAGGGGGAACTGGATCATCTAGCTCTGATGATTTTGATGTGGCTAAAAATGTTAAACTTGTCCCTCCTTTTAATGAATCTGATTTAACAAAGTATTTTCAGTTGTTTGAGAGGGTAGCTACAGGTTTTAATTGGCCCAAAAAGTATTGGCCAGTACTCCTTCAAACTGTTCTCACCGGTAAAGCTCAAGTAACTTATGCATCTTTGCCTCAGGATCAATCTGATAATTATGATGTAGTTAAGAGCTTGATTCTTAAGGCCTATGAGCTTGTTCCTGAAGCCTATAGAGTAAAATTTAGGACAACTTATAAGCAAGATAAGCAATCCCATGTTGAGTATGCAAAAATCAAAGAAGATCTGTTAGAGCAGTGGTTAAATTCTAAGAATGTGGAGTCTGATTTTAACAAATTTAAGCAGATGATTTTGCTGGAGGACTTCAAAAGGTGTATTAATAATGATGTAAGCCTATATCTTGATGAGAAAAGAATAGATAATTTGTCTGATGCTGTAGTTTTAGCTGATGAATATGTTCTCACTCACAAGAGATATTCTAAAGGAAAAAGGAAAGCTAAGAGTAAGTACGTTGCCTCTACTCAGAGTACAGGTAACAGGAAAGAGAATAAAGATGATGTTTCTCAGGAAGTAAATACCAGCTCCACCTCAAGATTTCAGAAAAGTAAATGTACTTATTGTAGTAAGCTTGGTCATACTACGGAGAAATGTTTCAGGAGACAGCGTGATGTGAACAAAAAGGAGTCTTTAAATATTCAGTCAATTGGTCTAGTGTCCACCCTTGAGAGTTCCCAGAATTCTTTAACTGAGTTAACTGAACCTGCTTTGAGGGGTAAATTAAATTCTCATGATGAAGCTCCTCTTTTGAGCAGTAACGTGGGTGACACTCTCAAGAGTTCATGCGCTAATTTCCTGTCTGATGGTTTTGTCAGTCCTCTGGACAGTAATGACAGGAAATCAGTTAAAATATATCGTGATACAGGTGCTTGCCAATCCCTTATGCTGACCAGTGTTCTAGGCTCTAATGTTAATTCCTCTGATGAAACTGTAATCTTACAAGGTGTAGGGAATAATTACTTCTCTGTCCCTCTGTGCAGAGTGAATTTAGAGTCTGGTTTTGTTAATGGTTCTGTTATTGTTGGGTTGGTTGAGACACTCCCAATGTCAGGTGTAACTTTCTTACTTGGAAATGATATTGGTGGAAGTCAAGTGTGTCCAGCTCCTCAGTTGTCTAGTGAGCCAGTGGCTGCGGCCCAGGATTGTGATGTCCCTGATGTGTTCTCTGCATGTGCTGTCACTAGGGCTAAGTCTAAAGTTACTGGTGACTTAGAGGATAATGATGATGATGATGTTATCCTAGCTGACACTTTTCTTGCTAATTTGGACCACTCACTAGATGAGGCAGTACCCCGTAGTGTTGATAATTTGTCTCGTCAAGAGTTGGTTGAGTTGCAGGTTGCTGACCCTGAGTTGAAAGGTCTAGCTAACTCTGCTTGCAGTGAGGAAGAGTCAGCTGGTGCTTCTACTTGTTATTATATAAAGTCAGGAGTACTTATGAGGAAGTGGAGACCCCCAACAGCATCAGCCGACTGTGAATGGGAGGTTGTACATCAAGTTGTCATCCCTCGTGTTTGTAGGCAGGATATCATTAGAGTGGCTCATGATTCCAGTTTGGCAGGACACCTTGGAGTGAGGAAGACTGTGGCACGCATTTTGAAACACTTCTACTGGCCAGGTATCTTCAGGGATGTTTCCTGGTATTGTAAGTCGTGTCACACCTGTCAAGTTGTGGGGAAGTGTAATCAGACCGAAAAGGTTTCATCTCTAGTTCCCATTCCTCATTTTGAGGCGCCTTTCACCCGTGTGTTGGTGGATATTGTGGGCCCTCTTCCTAAGACTTCTTCAGGATTTTCTTATGTGTTGACCCTGATTGATATGGCTACTCGTTATCCTGAAGTCATTCCACTTAGAAATATCTCAGCAAAGAACGTGGTTAAGGAAATGCTAGGGTTCTTCACAAAGTTTGGTCTGCCCAAGGAGGTACAATCAGACCGGGGAAGTAATTTCATGTCAAATGTTTTCAAGCAATCTCTGAAAGAGTTGGGCATCACCCAGATCACGTCTTCAGCTTACCATCCCCAGACCCAAGGAGCGTTGGAGAGATATCATCAAACACTCAAATCGATGCTCAAGAAATACTGTTTGGAACATCAGAAAGACTGGGATAAAGGTCTTCCATTCGTTGTATTTGCCGCAAGAGAATCTCCAAATGAATCACTAGGCTTCTCACCCTTTGAACTACTGTTTGGCCATGAAGCAAGAGGACCTCTTAAGCTACTCAAGGAATGCTGGCTGTCGGAGGAAGATGACGTCAACCTGCTGGAGTATGTGATGAAGTTCAAAGAACGGCTGTCCACTGCTTTACATCTGGCGATAGAGAATTTAGGAGCTGCTCAGGAGAAGATGAAGACTTGGTATGATAAGAAGTCCAGGTTACGTCACTTTCAGCCAGGAGATCAGGTTTTGATTCTGCTACCAGTGCATGGGCAACCTCTTCAAGCCAAGTTTAATGGTCCTTATTTCGTGGAGAAGAAACTCAGTGATGTCAACTATGTCATCGCCACACCAGATCGTAGAAAGAACAAGCAACTTTGTCACATCAACATGCTAAAGTTATATCACAGGCGGGACGAAAATAACCCAGTCTGCACTGTAACTGTTCCACCCGAGTCTGCAAGTGAAGTTTTCCCATGCAGCATGAGCCTGAGTGATAGTTTGGGGAAGAATCCTGATATCATGAATGATCTCCAGACTAAGCTTTCTCATCTAGCTCCCGAGGAAAGGCAGGAGTTTTCGGCATTACTGCAGGAGTACCCGCAAGTGTCCCGTGCCACTCCAGGAAGAACCACTGTGTTGATGCATGATGTCGATGTTGGAGACGCAAAGCCAATTAAACTGCCTCCTTACCGTGTGAACCCAGTGAAAGTTCCTCTTATCCGGAAGGAGCTTGGCTACCTGTTGGACCACAAGATGATTGAGCCCTGTCAGAGCGAGTGGAGTTCTCCTGTCACTCAAGTCCCTAAGCCAGGTGGGTCACAGCGGCTTTGCATCGACTACAGACGTGTTAATCAGATAACCAAAGCAGACACTTACCCTCTCCCTTGCGTGGAAGATTGCATAGACAAGATCGGAAAGGCTAGGTACATAAGTAAGTTTGATTTGTTAAAGGGATACTGGCAAGTACCTATGACTGAACGTGCTAGGGAGATCTCATGTTTTGTAACACTAGGAAAGACTTTTGCATGTTCTGTAATGCCATATGGTATGAAGAATGCACCAGCCACATTTCAGAAGCTCATGAATGTTGTAACAGAGGGTTTGGCAGGGTGTGTTGTTTATATTGATGATGTATTAATCTTCAGTGACAACTGGAAAGATCACCTATGCCATGTCAGTAAATTTCTTGAGCGTTTGGTTCAGGCTAATCTTGTAGCTAATTTATCAAAGTGTGAGTTTGGTCAAGCTAAAGATCAGTACCTTGGGTACGTAATTGGTGATGGACACGTTGCACCACCAGGAGCTAAGGTTCAGGTTATAAGTGATCTTCCCAGACCTAAAAGTAGGAAAGAGCTACGAAGATTTTTGGGAATGGTAGGTTATTACAGGAGATTTGTTCTTAACTCTTCAATTCTTATATCACCACTTACAGACCTACTGAAAAAGGGAGTTAAATTTGTCTGGACCGATAACTGTGAATCCTCTTTCAGCAAACTTAAAGCTATCCTATTAAGTCAGCCAGTGCTCGCTACTCCAAATTTTGCTAAGCCTTTTAAGATGGCTGTTGACGCAAGTGATGCAGGAGCTGGGGCTGTTTTGCTGCAAGAGGATGATCAGGGTATTGAACACCCTGTATCTTATTACAGTAAGAAGTTCACTCCACCTCAAAAGAACTACTCAACTATTGGGAAAGAGCTTTTGGCCTTGATTTTGGGTTTACAGCATTTTTCATTTTATTTGTGTTCTGGTTTTGACCCCATAGTCATTTATACCGATCATAACCCACTGAAATTCCTTAGTAAGTTTAAAGATAAAAATCAGAGATTGACAAGATGGAGTCTACTTCTTCAGGAGTATTCATTTGACATACAACATGTCAAGGGGAAAGAAAATGTTATTGCAGAATGCTTATCTAGACTTTAGACAGATTGTTTTAGAGTAATAAGAAATTTCCTTTGTAAATTTCTTTTTCTTTGTGGGGAGGTGTTACATAGCCTATGATTTCATCATCCTTTGTATAATTCTAACGTACAGTATGCTGCATGTTTGATCACGAGCGTGTTCTGCCTCACTCCCCCTTCTCTCCCTTATAGTAGAGTGAGTCGTTCTTTCTGTTGTTCAGAGCAGGATTGTCAACTCTTTGTCCCCTATGGCTTCATTTGCGCGTCCTTCTTACAAGTTGTATCAAGCTCTGCCGGCCCCTATATAATGAGCTCAGTCTCTTCATTAATTGCCACTTAGATCTACTCCTCATTTTGCTCACATCTCTGTCCTCCCCTGTACAGTTGTTATTATTGTGAGTGCTCAGGAAGTCTTCAGCCATCTAGCAGCTGTGTAATTTGAGTATAAGTGTTATTACATTTTTTCCTTGTACTGTATAGCATAAGGTGTTGATTCGTAGGCCTAGTGAGGTTTTTGTGATTCATGTGTTTTTATGTCAGTCATTTTTGATAATATTTTGTATCTCTAATAATATATCTTGCATTAACTGAGCATTATCTGGTTTTCTCATTTTATCAGGGCTGACTTAGATTAATTTACTCTTGCTAATTTCGTGTTAATAGAGGCTATTACAGTTAACCATATATTTAACCTGTTTTTTGCCATTACATTATCCTTATGAGTCCTGAATGTTTAGTTGTTAGTTTGAGCATTAAACTTTAACTTGTAATTTTACCTAACTCTTTTGTTTTGAACCTGGAAATTTGCGGGACAGTTTTCTCTGTTCCGTAACAATATATATATATATATATATATGTATATATATAATATATATATATATATATATGTATATATATATATATATATATATATATATATATATATATATATATATATATATTTCATACATGTATATATATTACATTTATATATTTATTTATATTATATATATTTATATATATCATGCATCTTATTTTTTATATATTTATATATGTATCACACACACACACACACACACACACACACACACACACACACACACAAAATAGTTTACGAGCATTTTATTATGTCCAGATTGTAGAACAGTTCCCACCGCATAACACATTCATCACATGCACCTCATTTTGATAATATCAACAGTCCTTCAACATGAGCTCGGCATAAGTTGTAGATGATCCATTGCAAGTGGAAATGTTGAAAGAGAGAGAGAGAGACAGGTGTTAGAGCATGAATTCTCTCTCTCTCTCTCTCTAACATTTCGGGGTACACAGAACCCGTCTTCAGAGTCTGAACAAGAAGTGATACATTGGATACATTTTTACCCCTGGAAATTTCTTCCCACTTTCTCGTGTCGCACCTGATTGGCTGCCTCCAGGAAAGTTCCGTCATCCTACCCCACCCCTGACTGCGACGTTAGTGCTATCCCTGCAGTATACCTGCATAGGCTGTAAAATCTCTCCCTACGGTTGGTTACATTCTTTAGACAAATGTGAGCTGCTTCCAACATTTTTCTCATTTGTTTATTCAAATTGTTCTCAAGGACTGCAGCTTCTTCCCACTTGGGCAAATGATTGTGCTGATCTATGTGTAACACTATCTATCTGTCTACATACCTAGGCTTCTTCCCCCAAAGAAAGGGAGGTAGCCGAGACAGGACGACACACTCCCAGTTTACTCATCCACACACACACACACACACACACACATTCATTCGCATCTTAGGGAAATAGCTATTCTGTCACCGTACTTCAGCTTAGTGTTCTGCTATACTTGTATCCATCCCTCGTATGTTTCCCTATGGCCTATGTACATTTGGAGCATTTTACCTCTGAGGATGTTGTGATCCTAAGGCCTGCTTTCTTGTTGATAGACGAAGCTTTGGCTGAGTTGGTACAGATAGGCGGACGATGTCGTAATAACTGTGCCTAAGGACACCAGTATTTTAGGTACTGTAATCTGATAATGTTAAACACCGCGAGTGATGACAGAGATGTTGAAGCTGAGAAGATGAAAACACACAAACACACAAAATACTGTCATCAGAGTGAATAGTTAGGGCCACGCGTTAGACCACTCATCATATACGGCCTCGAACTTCTCCATCCATTCCCAAGGGAAAACCATCCACACCACCGTGATTCACCTAATTTTGTGTCTTTCATAACACGTGTAGATCAGAGGCATTCTGTTAAGTGTACCAAGGTAAAAAATAATGAGGTGCAACCCATCGACTCACTGTATCAGTTTATATGCTTCCTTATCCTTCATACTTCATTTGGGCACACAGTCACTCCCATATTAAGCCATTTTCTAGACTTTCCACACTTCTTGATACCTTCAACAAGCCTCTACCTTTTCTTCAATCGCGAAAACTGAGTGTCAAAGCAAATGAGGAGCAAATGAAGAGCTATTGCACAATACAGCAATATTTAGGAGAGTAAAGTACTGTATTACAAAATAACCACACAGGATCGCGGATCTGTTTGGATAACAAATGGGAAAATATTATCCCTGGTAACCAAACTGCAACAGGTATCTGACTGAATAAGAAAAGGAAAATAATTATTATCTCTGGCTTAAATCAGCACTAGAGGAGAGATCAATGACAGATCGTGTGCAGATAGGCATGTATGAAGGCAAAGTTGTACGGACCGTACCGCAGGGATGAGAGGCTTCTGCTGGGGGTCGGAAAAATGTGACTGTCAGAATGGAAATGTCCCAGGACTCCATGTGAACAGTGAAAAATGACTGGTCATGAGACCAATGAAATGTAAATGCAGCGTGTCGGCAAGGGATGACCGGCATGTGTGAAAGTGGTATAGCTGTATGAATAGGAAAGGTGAGGAGGAATAGAAGGTATTGTATACATCGGAAATAAAGGTTTTGAAGGTGATATACATAGTAGAAGTAAAGGTGATGAAGGTGATAAACACATTAGAAGTGAAGGTGATATACACTTTAAAAGTAACAGTGATGAAGAGGATATACACATTGGAAGGTTGAAGGAGCATATATATATATATATATATATATATATATATATATATATATATATATATATATATATATATATATATATATATATATAGGAAATAGAGGTGACAACTAGGATGAAGACACTGATAGTTGAGCGAGTACGAGGAAGGGGCAAACCATGAAGGAGGTGGGAGGATAGTAAGATTTTAAATAGCTGAGGCCTAAGAATCCGCTTCAGGAGGAAGAAATGCGTGAATAGAATAGAGCCAATAGACTGAAAATGATATGATCTACAATAGTCCAAAAGTAAAGTGACTCGGGTAAACCGTGAGTCAGCAGGGACTGGCTGTGTAGCTTATTTAATGTTTTCTTTGTATAGACCATTACATTACCCAGCAAAGAGAGACTGTTAATGAATGAGGTTGTTTTTGTTTTTTGGACTCCACACCGCAAGATCGGGTAATCATGAACATGTATGCAAAATTAAGTACATAAATTAGCAAGTAAGTAAAGAAATAGATAACTGAATGAATGAAATATTATAATATTTATTAAATATTTCAACCTACGTCAGATCATGAATAATATCTTGTTGTTGTTGTTGTTGTTGTTATTATTATTATTATTACATCCGCACCATATAGCAGTAACGGGGTATTCTTTTGATGTGTGTGTGTGAGAGAGAGAACAAAATAAATAAACCGGTTTTGATCCGATTTAGAACACATATATTTGGTAAACAATTTAGTTTCCAGGGACCGATCTAATGTTTTTGAGAACAGTAGGTCAAAGCTTAAGGCCACATGGCAAGGTTAGCTTACTAATTTTTCATCCGAATCAGACCAACTTGATGGGAGGGCTGAGGGTAAGGGAAGGATGGGGTGATTGGACTTTGAGAATCATAAATCACAGGTGAAGGTTACAGGGCTAAATCAAGTGTTCACCACTGTAGTTTAAACAACTTTTATTTGATTTGGGCCAAAAGTAGTGGAAAGGCTGAAGGTGAGGCTAGGATGAAGACATTCGATTTTGTGAATAGTAACTCAAGGTCTTGGCCACTGCACATGATGTACAGAAGAAGTTTTGAGACAATTTGGATCCAACTTGGTAGAAGTGTTTAGGGTCAAACAGGTGAGGCAATCTGATTTTAGGAACAATTGGTCAAACGTCAAAATCACAGGGCAGAGTAAAATTTTCAGTCCGTGAACCTATTGTAGGCAGCAGATGCTGTAATTTCTGAGAGTTCCTTCTTGTTACTACTGATACTGTTGCTGGAAAAGGACACCTTCACGCAGTGGCATCTATATAAGTGTGCACATCCGCTGCCTACTTGTACATCATCACTCAGCTTCATTCATATCTCTCGAGAGGAGGACGCTGGACTGCAAGGAAAAGGTTAACTTCAACTGCATTCCACCTAGTTCATATCCAGATGAGTCCAGGTATGTGTATTATTGTTATTATTATTATTATTGATGAGTGGATGTAGTGTGGTCCACTGTATTGATAATTCTCCTACTTCCCTGTCTTCCACCTCCTGTTTCTGGATCCCTTCCTCTCTTGGTAAATGGGAAAAGAGGCTTAGGATGATGATGATGATGATGTGTCGCGTTAAATCAAAAGACCATTTCTCCATACTACCAGGGTCAGCCCGTGGAGACCCCAGGGGATTACTCCACCATCCCAGCGCCACTCCACACCATCCCACTCCATGTACGCGGCTCCACCATCATCCCCACGCAACGGCCAGCAAATAACACCAAGTTCTCGCGACTGGAGCCCATGGGAGTGATTGTGGGCATTGGCAGGGACCGGAGGGCGAGTGGGATGCTGTTCTGGGATGATGGGGAGAGCATTGACACTGTGGAGGCTGGCGAGTACGGGCTGGTTGGCTTCGAGTTTGTACAGGTGAGTGGGATTTTGAGACTTGGTGGGATTGGGATGAGAGTATTGGATGGATGAGTGGGGGTATAGGATTGGGTGAGTGGGATGGTGTTCTGGGATGATAGGGAAGGCACTGACATCGTGGAGAATGTGGACTACGTGTCGATTGCCTTAGCGTTTGTACGGGCGCGTGGGATTTGGTGAGTAGGATATTGGAAGTGGATGAATGGTACTGTGTGTGTGTGTGTGTGTGTGTGTGTGTGTGTGTGTGTGTGGTGGGATTATGGAAGTGGATGAGTGGTGCTGGGGAGTTGTGGTGGGATTAAGGAAGTGGATGAGTGGGACTGGAGAGTGTATGGTGGAATTATGGATGTGGATGAGTGGGACTGTGTGTGTGTGTGTGTGTGTGTGTGTGTGTATGTGGTGGGATAATGGAAGTGGACGAGTGGGAGTGAGTGGTGGGATTATGAAAGTCAGTGAGTGGGATTGGGAAACTGGAATTAAGTGTGACTGATAACTGGAATGAAAATTAGGTTGTGGTGGGGGGTTAGGAATGGGTGGAGTGGACTTAGGAGTGGTTGAAGTGGGAATGGTGATAGACAAAGGGAGTGGGAGTAGTGAATGAATGGGTGAAATTGATGGTCAGAGGAGTGGGACTTTAGGTCAGTGGGGATTTTTAAATGAATGAATTAAGTGAGAGAGATGAGTGGGTGAGTGGAACTGATGAATGGGTGAATGGGATTGGGTGAGTGTGGTTGAGTGAGTGATATTAAGTGAGTGGGGTTGATGACTGGTTATGGGAGGTTGATGACTGGCCGACTGGGACTGATGGAGTGAGTTGAATTGATGACTGGGTGTATGCAATTGATGACGTGGTGAGAAATTGCTGATTAGATGAGTGGAACTGATGATTGAGTAGGATTGATGACTGGGTAGGTGGGACTGATAACTGAGTGTCTGGGGTTGATGCCTCGGTGAGTGGGACTTAAGACTGTGTGAGTGGGGTTCATGACTGATTGCCTGGGGATGATGACTGGATGACCGAGACTGAGTGAGTTTGGTTGGATAAGTAAAACAAGAAAATATTGCGAGTCGGATACTGAACGAATTGGATTTAACACTCTCAGGTATGAACGCCTGTTTTATATTTTTCTGCTGCTACCAAATGAAAATATTTAGCTTAGGGTAAATGAAACCAGCAGGTAGCCAGTAGAAAAAAAAAAATAAAGTGCGATACTACTCATGAATGGGATAAAGGTTAAGTATTAGGTTTTTGTCGATGGTGTTATTCTTTCCTTCTCTCCTTTCTTCCTTCCTTCCTTCCTCCCGCCGTCCATCCCCCTCAATCCCTCTATCTCTCTTCCTCTTCATTTCTTCCTTTCTTTCATCCTTCCTTCTTTCCTTCCTCCATCACTTTTATTATTATTTCCTCCTTGCACAATTCTCTTCCTCCACTCCTGCTAGCTCCATCTTTTCATGCACCCCCCGTTTTCCTTAATTCTGTTTTTTCCTCCCTCCCTCTCATCTTCAGTACTTCTCCCTCCCTCCTTCTCTCCTCTTTCCCCATTTTTTCTTGTCACTCATCTCCTCTCTCTGTGCCTCTCTATCTGTCTCTTTCACTCCATTCATTTTGCATATTCCTTCCCTCCCCCTCTTTCCTTCCTTCTTTTTCTTTCTTCTCCTTCTTCCTCTCTCTTCCCTCCTTCTATTCCCTTCTTCTCTCTTTTCGTTCTTAGTTCCTTCGTATCTTTTTTCCTTCCTTCTTTCCTGTTTTCCTTCCTCGCTTCTTGTCCCTCCTTCCCATTTCCCTCCTTCCCATTTCCCTCCATCATTCTTTATTTCCTTCCTTCCTACCATCCTTTCTTAATATTTCTTCTTGTATTAACGGGGATAAAGACTATGAACGGATGGATGTCGGTGGTGTAAATAGGGGTAGGTGGTGTGAGTATAGCTGGTGTTACTAACGGTGTGTAGGCGGGTGTACAGAAACTGATGCATTGTAAATTGAATGGAGGTGGATGTGTGGTGTGAATTAGTGGTTGTAGGTGAACGAAAATGGTGTAAACAACGGAGAGAGAGAGAGAGAGAGAGAGAGAGAGAGAGAGAGAGAGAGAGAGAGAGAGAGAGAGAGAGAGAGAGAGTCTTCCGCCTGAGCTGCCACACGGCCTAACACGCTCCGGATCGAGAATGTAACAGGCCTAAATTGAATATGTTTCCGAAATATCCATCACCCAGTAGTGGTATAAATGAAAGTTGGGCCCGTGTTCTCTATATTTTAGGAATTTCGTAACACCTCTTCCTCAGCTATTTATTTTGCATACGACAACTTAATTTTCCCTTGCATATTATTGATGGAAATGTAGATGATGTAGAAAAATATATATATTACGTAGAAGAAAGCATTCAGGAGTAATAGGAAAAATTAGTTAAGAGTTTGGTGACCACATAGGAAAAGAAGGCCCAATATTACTGAAGTGATGAATGGAAAGCTGTAATCCTTTCACTATAAATGCTCTTCCTAATATGAACAAAACACCCTGCTGTTAACAAGAATAAAGTAAAAACATGGAACTGTGCTGAAGGCTTTGGCGAACGCTCCCATAGCCAAGCCCACCCACTCAGAGAAAGAGAGAGAGAGAGAGAGAGAGAGAGAGAGAGAATACAAACCAACTGCTTTCCCTTTTTGTCATTCTCTCTCTCTCTCTCTCTCTCTCTTATTCACTTAGGAGACACAGTCAAATGATGAATTACCATGGGCAAATGGAAGGCCGGATTACATTTCGGTGTATGGGAAATCTTATATTCATATCAGGCTTCATTTCAGTCTTATTAAAATTCTCCCTCCCTCCCTCTCTCTCTCTCTCTCTCTCTCTCTCTCTCTCTCTCCCTCGCCTAGAAAAGACGGTAAAGCATTTTTCGTCTGTGTGACAGTTTTTGTAACGTTATAACTCTATGCAGTTCTTCCGCCTTTCATTTCACTCACTCTCTCTCTCTCCCTCCCTCTCTCTCTCTCTCTCTCTCTCTCTCTCTCTCTCTCTCTCTCTCTCTCTCTCTCTCTCTCTCTCTCTCTCTCTCTCTCGTTTGTCTTTTTCGACTTTCTTTTCAAGTGTGTCTCATACTGTATTCCATTCGCCACTTCTTTCCTTTCCTTTCCTTTCCTTTTTTCATCTCACTCTCAGCCACACTTTTACTCTCTCCTCCCCTCTTCAATTTTCTCTCTCCTTTCCTTCCATGAAATTCGAAGGTTTCAACGAAGAGTGAATGAAGGTGTTGACAGTTTTCGTCGAGAGCTCTGGTGGTAATTTCCCTTCCTTTGCGTGTCCCTTTACGTATTTCTTGATCCTCCCCACCCCATTTATATGTGGTAAAGAATGATGATGATGATGATGATGATGGGGAAGATGATGATGGTGGTGGTAGTTGTGGTGGTGATGGTGATACTGGAGATGACTTTTCCCACTTGTCAACCTTAACCCATTTCCCAGCTTGATACCATAGCTTACCATAGTCTACCCATTTCCTCTTCGGTAATCTGTATGTCTTTCTTCTTTTTTAATCTCTTTTGTACAGGGAGTGAGAGAATTGTAAACAGCTCAGGTCGCCTATTAGACTGGAAGGTAGTCTCTTTCTTTGATGATCTAAAAATAGCAGCATTTCAGATCGGATGCACCATGTTTTCACGGAAGAAAATAAATAAAACATTACCATTTCACAGCTGGTTTTCTTAGGATCAGAACACGATAACTTATCAGTCACTGAGGTGACAGGACATTGGTTGCGTTGTACCAGGCCTTAGTGCTATAGATCGGTCCTGGCGTAGTGGAGGTAGTGGTGCAACCAACATAACTTGGGCGCATATTTGCTTTTCCTTTTAGGCAACATAGTTGTAACATATAATAATGGATAGAGTACCATTTTTTTTCTTGCATCACAGACAATAATAATCATAATTTCTTGAAATATTATTTTTAGCTGATAATTGTAAATTATGTTTCCATAAAATTATGAAAAGTATGTTAACAATATTATGTAAGCCGTATCGAAGAACCACAAACCGCAAGCTTTCCCTCTCAAAGAGAAGCAGAACAATATGGGTGCCTTCCCGCTCAAGATTCCCCTGATTCCTCTACTTCTGAAGGCGAGATAGTATAGACTAGCACTATGTAAGGTGTCGCGGAGGTGAGATGGAGTGTTATTCTTAGAAGTTAAAGCAAGGGGCACAGAAGAATGATCTTCGTGGGAAAATGACTAAACAAATCCTCAATGCGTACACTTTAAATCTGTAACCTTTATTTCCGTTATGAGAAAAATTACGGTATTATTTAATAGACTTAACGATGATACTGTGCATAATATTTAATTACTCAGGCCAAGTTTACTATCTCTGACTGCAGTGAAAAAATACTGGTAAAGTAAGCACAATTATCTTGTCGGATGTCGCCAGAGAAACCCATCTCTTCAAATTGTTCCTACTCTGACGGGGGTCGCGACAGCTTCCACACTCACTCTCAGTAGTTCCGGGCATGCAGCCATTGTTTACAAAATTATCTTCAGAAAATTGATCTACAGTAGATTATCAACTGGTCCAGACCAAATATTATGTCCTTGTACTTTGCGTAAATGCTACAGCCTGTTATCCTTTTTTTAAACTAAAATTTTCAGTAAGCTAAATCATTAACTGAATATAGAGTACCTAATCTATGGAAATTAATATATCACTTGTATTAATAAAAAGGGCGATAAAAACATGCCAAAAATTACCGTCCTACTTGTCTAACATCAGCTTTAAGTAAAATTTTGAGAGAGAGAAAATTATCGTATTCCTTGACAAGCATAATCTTATAACATATAATCAGCACGGGTTCCGTATCAACAGATCATGTCATAAAAATCTTCTAGGATTTTTTAATAAGTTATGTGATAACTGGGGTGCACACACACACACACACACACACACACACACACACACACACACACACACACACACACACACACACACACACACACACACACACACACACACACACACACACACACACACACACACACACACACACACACAAAGTCGGACGTAATCTACTTAGATTTTCAGAAAACGTCTGATAAGGTCCGTAATCTAAGACTATTAGAAAAGCTAAACTCCCAAGACCTCTTTAGCAAATTATGATCATGGATTGGTGATTGGTTAACGAATCGCAAACAACGGGTAGTGGTAAATGGCGAGTCTTCAGACTGGCTAGAAGTAACTAGCGGAGTTCCTCAATGGTCAATTTTAGGACTAATTCTCTTCGTTATTTTCTTGAATCATCTAGAAACCAGACTCGCGTCAAAGATAGAGAAGTTTTTAGATGACATGAAAGATGACGGCAGAATATATGCTACAGCCGACTGTGACTATAAATACGACCTTGATAAATTAATAACTTTGAGTGAAAAATGGCAAATGAATTTTAATGCTGATAAATCAAAAGTAATGCAATTTGGCGACAAAATCTTTCTTATGAGTACAGCATGTTTGATATCCCACTGATGGAATAAAGAACAAAAAATTAAGGCCAGCCCTAGAACACTGTGTGCAGCACTGGTCTTGTCTCAATCGAGAGTGCAGCGCAGATCCACTAAAATGATTCCATCTTTGCAATATGTGGGGACTTTGATGGATGGTCGTGGAGAGTGCAGTCGTGTATTCGTTGTTTTCTCCTCTAGCGATATAGGGCTGCCTCACCGGCAATAGTTTTGTAAATAGGGGAATAAACGTTAGGTTAGCTAGATCTCATTTTCCTCCCTGGCCTTAGAAGATATAGTAAGTGTCTATATCTGTTTCCTGAGATTGTCTTTGCTTACTCACCTCTGGAGTGTACCCCCCACTGATCGCTCTGGGGTGTGAGTCACACACAGGCGCGTCCTCCCGAGAGTGGTTTGAGAGGGTAATCTCAGCCTAGGTGGGTCTTCCCCAGGTACTTTGCCCCTTGGTCGTTTTTCTCTTTCTTCCCACTTCCCCCTCACAGGGGGAGTGGTCACTATGACGGACGCCCCTGCTGCCTCTCCCCCCTTCAAGGGGGGGAGGTGGTCCTGACGAATGTAGGCATGACGGGACTGACCACCCCCAGACTGACGGACGCCAGACTCGAGCCCCACTTGACATACCTGTAGCTAATGCGACCTATGTCACCATTCATGCGCTAGGTTCCACTCCCCTGTCCAGTCTCAATCCCTTCCTTATCAAGAAGGTGATTGACCACTGTGTGGGACAAGTCGAACAGGTAAAAAAACTTGCTAATGGAGATCTCCTGGTTAAAACTAAACTCGGCACAGGTAAAGGATTTGTTGAAATTCCATTGTTACGATGTCGAAGCCAAAATCCCAGTCTCCATGAATTCTTGCAAGGGTGTTGTCACTTGCAGGGATCTCATGGTGATGAGCGAGGACGAGATCGTAAGTGAATTGGCGCAGCAAGATGTCATCGAGGCTAAATTCATAACTCGTTACTCGGAAGGCATAAGGACGAAGACAGCAACTATCATCTTGACGTTTGCCAAATCTTCTCTTCCTAGTGATATCAAAGTTGGTTACGAAATCATTCACGTTCGGCCATACATCCCTAACCCTGTGCGTTGCTTGAAATGCCAGCTGTATGGGCATGGTGCAAAGACTTGTCGGGCTTCCCAGTCAGTGTGCGGCAAGTGTGCAAGCCAGGGTCATGATGCGGAAAGTTGCACATCAGAGTCAGTACGTTGCTTTCACTGCAAGGGTACTCACTCCACTTCCTCTAGGGATTGTCCCAAGTGGAAGGAGGAGAAGAAAGTCTGCACAGTGAAGGCAACTGAGAGTATTTCCTACTATGAAGCTAGGAAAAAGGTGAAGGAGTTGCATGCAACTCCCACGCCGAATAGGTCCTATGCTTCGGCGGTAATGTCCCGTCCTGTGATGTGCTCTGTCGAGACGCAGACTGACCCCGTCCTTCTCCCTCCTGCCACTCACAGTACATCTCCATCTCGACCTCCTGTCCGTTCCAACTCTCTCACTGACATCCCTAAGGCTTCAACTTACTCTCTGGCTGCTGCTGCCTCTCCATCAGTACGGCCCAAAGCGAAGCCTAACAAGCCTACTAAGAATAACATGACCACCCTCACGAAACAGTCATGTCTTCATGTCCTTCCGGTTCCTACTCCAGCGAGGGAGAGAAAGGTTAGCTCTTCCTCGGAGGAGGCTGGGAACCTTGTTATTGATGAAAATATGGTTTCCATAAACAAGCACCGGGATAGGTCCCCCAGTAGTCGCTCGCCTTCTGGCGGGCGACAAAAAAAGACAAAGCACACTGGCCCCCAACGAAAATCTTAAACCGCCGCATTCACTCTATTACAGTGGAATTGTAGAGGTATTGGGAATAAGTTACAAGATATAGCAATCTTGCTGTCAGTACACAGGCCAGACGTTGTTTGTTTACAGGAGACGCGCCTGGAGGATCATCCTGATCCTCCACAGTTAAAACACTACCACTCGTATAGAAGATATGAAGGTCACGGAGTAGCCATTTACACACACAAATCACACCCACAAACGGAAGTGATTCTAAATTCTACTCTGGAAGCGGTCGCGTGCAGAGTAATATTTAATAACACGTATCTATCTATTTGCTCTCTGTACTGTCCTCCACATGGCCTCATTGATAGTGATGCTTTATATTCACTATTTGAACATCTGCCTGGGAATAAGTTAGTGTTGGGCGATTTTAACGCCCATCACTATCAATGGGGTAGCTTGAGGATTAATGGTCGTGGGGAGCAAGTAGCCGACCTAATACTACAGTCCAACCTCTGTCTTCTGAACGATGGTAGAGCGACTCGTGTAGATGATCGTACCGGAAACTTTTCGGCCATTGACTTATCTTTGGCCTCCCCTGGTATACATCAAGATTTCTCATGGGACCCTTACGACGACTCCTTGGGAAGTGATCATTTACCCATCTGTCTTTCTTATACACGCAACATCATTTCGGACCATCCACCTCCAAAATTTAACTATAAGAAAGCAGACTGGGGATCCTTCTCAAGGATCGCCAATTTAGATATATCTGGGGAGACCATAGATGTTAAGGTCGAAAATATAACTACTTCCATATTACACGCAGCTGAGGCTGCTATTCCCAAGACTTCTACAGTTCATGCGAAGCATAGAGCACATTGGTGGATGCCAGATTGCCCACAAGCATTAAGAAAACGCAATAGGAGATACAGGATTTTTGATAGTCAGCCCACCGAGGAAAATTTTATTGCATACAAACAGGCACGGGCTGAGGCAAGGAGAATAATAAGAAGGGCCAAACGTGACTCCTGGCGGTCCTTTGTGTCCACGGTGACTCGTATAACACCATTAAGTAAAGTCTGGTCCACCATAAGAATATTAAATAATAAAGGCCCTTATATATCTATTACAACCCTTCAGGTTAATAATAACATCTATGATGAGCCCGTGGACGTTGCTAACATCCTTGCCAGGAGTTTTTCTCATGTAAGTAGCTCAGCCAATTACAACCCGCGTTTTCAACGCCATAAACGCATGGCTGAGCTACAGATTATTGACTTTGCTACAGAAGATGTAGACTCCCTGTACAACCAAGAGTTTACGCTAGATGAACTGCTCCTTGCCCTTAAATCCTGTAAAGACACCAGCCCTGGACCAGACACCATCACGTACGGTATGATCCAGCATCTTAATCAGGACAACGTGATTAAGATGTTAGCATTGTACAATGAGATTTGGGCGTCTCGAACGTTCCCAAACTCATGGCACTTTGTGCACGTCATACTGATACCCAAAGAGGCTGGTAGTCTTATGAATCCCACTTCATTTCGTCCTATCATGTTGACTTCTTGTCTATGTAAGGTCATGGAACGTATGGTAAACAATAGGCTTCTTTTTGTTTTAGAGTCGAAGAATTTGTTAAATGATCAACAATGTGGCTTCCGTAAGAACAGAAGTTCACTAGATCATTTAGTGAATTTGGAGCATTGTATTTCAGAGGCATTTGCCAATAAAGAATTCATGATAGGGGTGTTCTTGGACATCCATAAAGCCTATGACATGACATGGCGACACGGTATACTAATGAAGCTCTATGCTTATGGCTTAAGAGGAAATTTGCCTATTTTTATTTCAAATTTCTTAAGGGAGAGAACTTTCTCTGTCAAATTGCCCCGTAACGTAACATCGGATATATTTATCCAGGAAAACGGGGTGCCACAGGGAAGTGTGCTTAGTCCTACTTTATTTAGTATTATGATCAATGATATTCTGTCATCAGCTCCCATCCCGAGGAATCTTAAATACTCGCTCTATGCTGACGATTGTGCAATATGGCACTCTTCCCGTAATGCACAATTTTCGGCTGGGCGGATTCAAGCAGCCCTTGACTCCGTCCACCAATGGGCCTTGCAGTGGGGATTTAAGTTTTCCGTCCGTAAGTGTGCCGCTGTAGTCTTCACTAATCGTAACGTACCTAATTTGTGCTTAACTTTGGATAATCAGGCGGTACCGTTTCAAAATTCTATAAAATTTTTAGGAATACATTTTGATCATAGAATGAATTTTAAACTTCACATTAATACTTTGCTTGCTCGTTGTGATAAACCGTTAAATGTCCTCAAGTACCTAGCGGGTACTACCTGGGGTGCCGACAGAAAATCTTTATTAATGGTGTATAAGTCCCTTATTCGATCGAAGCTAGACTATGGCGCACAGGTGTATGGCTCGGCATCTGATGCCACGCTGAAAGGATTGGATGTGCTACAGAATAAATGTTTGCGAATATGTCTTGGAGCCGTCCGGTGTACCCGTGTGGTTCGTATGGAAGTGGAGGCGAATGTGCCTCCCCTCCGTATTCGCCGTGACCACCTGGCCTTCTCCTACGGCGTAAGGACATTTAGGAAAAGTAATATCGGCAATGTGGCCTGTACCCCCCTGCATCAATACCACCACCTTCTGCGGGGGGTGAGTCAGCCACTTGCCGTTCGCCTCCACTTACTGACTCAGGAGCTTGGTGTGGACCGCAGTGACTGTGACAAGTTGGTGTTTAAAAATATAGCGCCTTGGGAGCCACCCGGCTATACAGTGGATATATCATGGCTCCCAGCACCAAAGGCCAAGGCGCCGGAGGCGGAGGTCCACCACTTGTTTCATAACATCATTGTTCGTCACTTGGGGTCCCATCAATTGTACACCGACGGCTCCAAGTCGAGTGAATGTGTGGGTGCAAGTGTGTGGTCGACTGAATGTGCACTTAGGTATCGGTTGCCGACTCATACATCTGTGTTTACCTCAGAAGTTTTTGCTATTGACAAAGCCATAGACTATGCTCTTAATTCTAGGCATGACTCATTTGTCATATTTTCAGATTCAAAATCAGCCCTTCAGGCAATTGCATCTTGTACTACGGACTCTCACGAGATCCAGGGCGGCATCGTTAATAAGTTGCATTCATGCAACAAGTCATTCACGCTGATCTGTGTGCCTGGTCATTGTCGTATCTACGGCAATGAGCAGGCTGACTTACTTGCAAAGTCGGCTGTAGAGCTCGAGGAGACTTGGGACATTCCTCGTGATCTACGGTCGAGTCTCTCTCTCGGAAAGAAATCAATAAATCTTCTGTGGCAAGGTCAGTAGACCAGACTAAATATTCCGACCTGTAAGCCGTACCTGGGCGACTGGGACACCGCCAACCGCCCCAGTTGCCTGGAAGAAAAGGTGTTGGCACGGTTACGGTTCAATGCCACCATTTTAACACATATGAAACCTTATATGGAAAGACGCTTCCCACCGCACTGTGACATTTGTGATGCAGTGTTATCTATCAGTCATATCATCCTGCGCTGTCGGCGATTTATTCGTGAACGTGCTTCACTTATAAAGTACTGCGGCGCAGAAGACGTCCCCTTCATCCTTTCCACCATCCTAGGTGATGGGGACATTGTTATGACTGATAAATTGATGGCTTTCTTGAGAGAGACCGGACTGATCAGTGATGTGACTTTTTTACTGTGTGGTTATGGGTTTTATCAACGGTAAATATGTATATATTGTAATATTAATTAGGGTTGACAGTTGACAAATTTGAAATAGTTCCTCCTCCCACTGATCTATTTCTAATATAGATGTCCCCTACATTAAGCCAAGTTCCTCGCCTGACAGTCACCAGCTGATGAGTGCAAGTGTGCAATATAGGAAGGTATTGGGCACTTGCAGTCGATGGTGGTCTGCTGGGCGAGGTTCTTCACTTTTTGTATAAATTATGTAAATACATTATACCATCTTGTTTAAGTTATTCTAATTAGGGACGACAGCTGACGTATATGGAAATGTTCCTGACTCGTCTGGTTCCCTTTCATATATTGATTTTCCCTATATTAGGTTGTGCCTCGACTGACAGTCACCAGGTGATGAGTGCAGGTATGTAATGTAGAAAGGCATTTCATATCTGCAGTCGATGGTGTTCTGTTGGTCGAGGCTTTTTTACCATTAGTGTAGGTCTAGTTATTCGTCTCTTAGAACTTAGTATAGGTTAGCGATTTGTCTGTTAGGTGATTAGTTTTAGGGTCTTTATATTAGGCATTTTTGTTTATAAGTAATATAAGGTTAAAAACATAAAAAATTACAAAAAAATAATAAAAATAAAAATACAAAAAAAATAATAAAATAAAAATTATTCTATATATATGAACGTGTGCATGAAAGTGTGTATGTTCATATGCATGGATATGTGTATGTATGTATGTATGTATATATATATATGTTCGTATATATATGTATATATATGTCAGGGTATATACATATATATAATTTTGCCTTAATGACCAGGGGCTCCGGCCTCAATGGTCGATAGGCCAAAAAAAAAAAAAAAAAAAAAAAAAAAAAGCAATATGTACCCTACAAATAACGAATGAAGAAACGAAATGTGTTTTTTCTCTAAAAATGAGACGACTTATTTGATATATGATACTACAAGTAATTAAAACTCTCAACAAATTAAGTGGCGTCAGATATGATTATTTGTTCCAGACAGAGAATGATACTGCGACTAGAAATAATGGGAAGAAAAACAAAGCAAGTAATGCATTACTAATATGTATAGAGAGAGAAGATAAAAACCTTAATATTCGCTTGGTGGATCAATGTAATAAGCTGCCAGCAGCAAGTGTGCAAAAATTACTGATACATGCAAAACTCGACAAAATAATGTTTCGAAACTATAGGCAATAACTAGCTCAGTATTATTTCCAGGCTGGAGTGGGTGCTAACGACAGTGAGACGTTTGCTTCATTTGAGAACGTTCTGCAACTGTGTGTGCTTTTTCTTTTACAGATTTGTAGAGCAGAGATTACATATTACATAGTTGTTCCTCTTCTGTTTTTTCTAGTTTTTTTCCTACCAGTTTTACTGGATGGTGTCGTGGGTGGAGGGGAGCCTTCCCCTTTTCCGTCCTTTACTCAAATACATTCATTATCTTTTGGCAGAATTAGATTTTTCCCCACAGGAAACCGCATCATGGGTCAATAGGCCTCCAGTTATCTTTACTTGCATATTACTTCTACAGTAGCTTCTTGCTTCTATCCATGTTTTTAGGATTCTAACAGTGGATTCTCTCTCTCTCTCTCTCTCTCTCTCTCTCTCTCTCTCTCTCTCCACTCACCCATTATTTTCCCCCAACAGACCATCTTCACCTCGTACATCATCAAGGGCCACTCTCTCCTCGACTCTCTCCATCTGCAAGACATAGAGGTGCTGGGGGTGGAAAGGGCTCCCAAGGCCGTGATTCACAACGGCGCCGCCCTTAGCTCCTCCTCCTACGACTACGACTCCAAGGTCATGAGGCTAAGGGTGAGGCTAGAGAAACAGACCCTTGGAGACCTCTTGACCTTGGAGATACAGGGCATCTGGCAGTATGAGGTTGATATGAGCCAAGGTTAATGTGATGATAGAGAGTGAATGAGGTGGAGATTAGTACTGGATGAATAATATTAGAAGGATGAGTTGAGTGAGTTGTGGAGGTTTGATAGTAAGGGTAGGCTAAGATATGAGTAGAGGATGAGTAATATTAGGCTGAGATTAGCACGGGATGAGTAAGGCAAGTGAGTTGTGGAAGTGAGTAATGATGAGTTAGGGTGGTCCTTGATGTAACTAGGGGACGAATCTGAGCTGGACGTGAGCAAAAAATTAACGTTTTGCAGATGAATCTGGGTAAATCGTGGCAGTAAAACCAGACCAGGAAAAAGCACGGGTTGTACAGTAGGTGATTTAGGATGAGTTAGAGAGGTGAACTGGATAAGGGATGAATAAATGAAAGCGATGATAGCTGCCGAAAATTATGGTGATGGAAGAGGGACGGATCAAATTTAAATGAAAGCAAAACGAGACTGTCGATTGAGAAATGCTGCACTCTAGGTTTGGACATGTAGCTGAAATGTGAAATTATTTGTAGGCGACGTGAATGAATAAAGTCTGAGTAAACTTGTATAGCTAAAAGGAGGATTGTGATAAATGAATGGCATGTATTATGTTCAGCTTTACAAATAAAAGAAAAAAAAGAAAAATATACGTCAAGGTGTAATAAATGCCTACAGAAAAATGACAGCGATATCACACACCAATAGCCTAGATAGCGTATACTCATAAGCCTATTATAGTGGAGTGGATATTGAATTACTGAATTATTGCTTATATTCCCCTCTGTCAGCTTTTATCCTACACACATTTTTCACCCAGTTACTGAATACCTTGTGATTTGATTAATGTCTTGAACTTATTCTGTCACTTCATTTTTATGTACATAGCAGAAATACTTTTTAAAATGTTGCTTAATAAATCAGTGTTACTTAATAAATCAGTGATATATGTGTCTATTGCGGTCTCTTTGTTCCTGTCCTAAGAAAAATGAGACTGTAAAATAACCCATTGCCTCCAAGAATTTCCTTAAGCGAAAATTCGCCTCCTGTTGGGACAAAAAATAAATAAATAAATAAATACAGTAAGTGCGTCCTTGGTAGCGAGATCATCAGGACGGCTTGCGTGGATTTCTCTTGTCTAAATAAACTCATTGTGTTGGCCCGAATAACTGTATACCTTAGTGCATCCAGAGGTGAAAGCCAAAGCAATCGAACCGAACAGAATTATATTGTCTATCTGCTTGGGATGGAGGGAAAAATTTTGTGATGCAGACTTCATCATACGTGCCATATTGTATTTGAGAGAGAGAGAGAGAGAGAGAGAGAGAGAGAGAGAGAGTTGGAGTTGGTGTTGGACTAGATTCAGGTACAGAGACAGACAGATTTGACGGGACAGAGACATAGATAGAGTTCTGAGACAGACAGGGGCAGAGGTTTGGGGTCAGAGAACGAGACAGAGACAGACAGACTCACAAATGAGGGGACAGAAAGAGAGAACGACAGATTCAATATGGGGTATGAGACATGGACGGCATGTGTGAACAGACAAACAAAGAGAGATGCGGGGACAAAAACAGAGGCATTGAGGTAACAGGCAGAGCGCCGGAGTGATCAAAGTATTATTTTGATATTTGAGGTTGCAAAACAGAGTCACTGTCTGACTAAGAAAGTTATCACAGTCAGTCAGTTTGTGTCATTATAGCGCATTTGTTCCAGCGTGATGATATCCTAAACACTTTTTAGTTCATATTTCGTCCAAATGTGGTCAGAATCGAAGGACGATTTGATTGATAATTGAGGAGGCTCATTCGTATCTCAAAAGTATAGTTATACTAGAGGCCCCCCAAAGGGGGAATCACACCAGCCTCGAGCCAATACATATCAAGTGCGGGTCAGAATATGACCTTGGGCTTGACCTACTTTCACCAATATCGAAAGCATAAGATATTTTCATCCCTTATTCACCCCTGTAAAATTGTGTGATATCTTGAGCGGTTGCGAAAGTTATCGTGGTAACAGACACACAGACCTTGACCTTCTTTCACCAATTTCGAACTCCTAGGAGATTTTCATCCCTACTACACACCTGTAAAATTTTGTGAAGATATCTTGAGCAGTTGTGATATTATTTAAAGTAATATAATCTTAAAACGCATTTGATGCCAATACAAAGGCATTTTAAGATGATGTCATCTCAGAAAGCATTTGATGACAGTGCAAATGAGTTCTAAGATGACAGTCTTGGAACACATTTGACGACAATGCCAATGCAAATGCGTTCTAAGATATCATCTTAAAATGCATTTGAGGCGGTGGTTCAATCGGTAGAAAGGCGGGCTGCAGTCCTTCCGGATCCAGGTTCAAATCCCCGCTGGAGCAGGGAACAGTTTAGGGATTTGACTGTCATGAAATCAGACTTTCCTAATCTGTCGAAAGACCCGCCGACATGTCGTAAAAATACCCCCGCTAATACCAGTACACCAGTCCTGTATGAGACAACCCTAGCATGTATTCAATATGGACGGTGGGTGTTAGCGCCGAAGTGGTGACATGTAGAGGTGTATGGTATGTAGGAGGACTACTGGGCCTTGTAAGCAGGCTGTGAAGCCTATGCCCAGAGTCAGACACATAAAAAAAAAGAAAAGAAAAGAAAGACAGACAGACAGACAAGCTGAAAACAATACCAGCTTTGCTGTTGCGGCTGGTAAAAACTTCATGCCACCAAGAATTAATCTCCAAGTTGTAAAAGACGTCCGGTTCTGTCAGGTGAAAATGAATCAAATATAGAATATTCTTCCACAAGCTCATCGACTTATTATAACAAGAAAAGGGACACCTATTATAGTCACAACCACCCCTACAATGGGAAAATTATTTACAGGGCAGGGGGGACCATCGGGGAACTCTCCCTGGCTAAAGTCTGTTCTGAGTAAGGGTTTACCAGTGCGCAAAGTTCTACGTTCCCGCAGAAGAAGAAGAAACAAAAATTATGGCATCTGCTAAGGTGGCTGCCCCGCAACGTGTGGGGCAATTATCTGAGGCCTCCCTCCTCCCCCAGTCCAAAGTGTGAACCGGGTTAACATCTACTACTATGGAAAATTTCGTGCCCGTAGGTTAAAAACATTGGCAGTGTGTAAGGGGTTTAGGTATTGACGAACGAGGACCACTCCTCAACTCTGTGGTTCCACTCTGCCTAAAACCTGGCATGAATGAAGGCCGATGCAAAATTTCGTATTCTCAGTTAAAAAACTATCATCGTGTTAATGGCTTTGATTCGGAACCCCCGAGGACACCCATTATATCCGAGTGGGACCCAGGAGGTCCAACTCTGTTCAAATCCTGGTCTGACTGAAAGTCAACCACTGTGTTAAATTTCATGTTCATATATATATATATATATATATATATATATATATATATATATATATATATAAGTACAATCCCAGTTAATATATATATATATATATATATATATATATATATATATATATATATATATATATATATATATAATAAGTACAATCCCAGTTAACCGAGAAGCTTAAGGAATTTACTTTTCTGGTTAATGATTTTTCCCGGATATCTGATATCATATATTTTTTTTTATGCAGGAAAGAAGGAACCAAAGGCCAGGAGCCCGCAAATCGTTCCTTCCAAGAAAAAACAAAAACAATACAAAAGAGTCATATTCAAGATCCGTTCATTTCGAGATGCCTGGACACACAGCGTTTGAAAGACTGGAGACCATAGGAAGTAGGAAATACAGGCAAAGGGAGACAGTTCCAAAGATGACCTGTTGCATAAGTGAAAGACTGGGAGTAACGGATAACTCTTGCATTTGAGAGTTCGACAGAAAAGGAATGAGAATTTGATGCTAGACGGGTGCTATGCACCTGTCGTAAAGGTGAAGGGATGCAAGCAGACAGTTCAGAGGAGCAGTGACCATTGAAGTAGCAATAGAAAAGAGATAAAGGTGCAACAGTGCAGCGATGAGACAGAGGTTGAAGGGAGCCAGTAAGTGGAGGAGAGTTGATGAGACAAAAAGCATTTGACTCCACCCTATTGAGAAGAGCTGTATGGGGGGAGCCTCCCCACACATGAGAGTTGTACTCTACACAGGGGCGAATAAAACCCGTGTATAAAGTCAACAACCTTCTGTACCCCTGCACAACTGTGCAGGGTACAGAAGGTACGGAGTCGGCTTAGCACATCTAATCTCTTGGAAGCAGATTTTACAAAAGCTGCAATATGATTTTTTCCAAGATAAATCCTGAGTGAATGAAACCCCAAGCATGTTCAAGGATGATGCAGGATTAAGTTGGATGTTATTAAACCTTAGAGGGTACTGCTGTGGAAGATTGTGTCGGGTTGATAGGTGTAAAAACTGAGTTTTTGATGCAATAAAAAAACAAGATAATTTTTATCGCAGTCAGAGATATGAGCCAAGTCAGACATTAGGTATGCCATAGCCTCATCCCTTGTCTGCTGAAGTAATTGCTGAGATGGACGTTGCGGGAACCGAATGGAAAGGTGAAGGGTGGAATCATCAGCGTAGGAGTGGATAGGGTTAGATGTACAGCTTAGAAGGTCATTGATGAACAAAAGGAAGAGAGTTGGTGATAGGACAAAATCCTGAGGAACACCACTGTTGATAGATCTAGGAGAAGAACGATGGCCGTCTACAACAGCAGCTATAGAACGACCAGAAAGGAAGTAGAGATGAAGGCACAGATAGAAGAATAGAAACAGTAAGAGAGCAGTCTGGAAATTAAAGATTTATGTCAGACTCGATGGAAAGCCTTTGAGATGTCAAGTGCAATGGCAAAGCTTTCGCCAAAGTCCCAAAAGGCGGATGACCAAGAGTCTGAAAGGTAGGTAAGAAGATCGCCAGTGGAGCGTCCCTGACGGAACCTATACTGACGATCAGAAAGAAGGTTGTGATAGGAAAGATGCTTTAAAATTTTTCTATTAAGAATTGACTCGAAAACATTAGAAACACAGGATATTAAAGCAATTGGACGATAGTTAGAGAGTTGGGAACGGTCACCTTTCTTTGGGACTGGCTGAATGAAAGCAAACTTCCAGCAAGAAGGAAAGGTACAAGTTGACAAACCAAAGGCGCAAGAGTTTACCTAGGCAGCGCGTAAGCACTGAAGCACAGTTCTTGAGGACAACAGGAGGGACTCCATCAGGCCCATATGCCTTGTTAGTATTGAGGCCTGTCATGGCAGAAAATACATCAGCTGAACAAATTTTTATGTCAGCCATGAGGAAGTTAGAGGGGGGGAAGTGATGGAGGAACAGCACCGGAATCGTCTAGGGTGGAATTGGAGGAGAAAGTCTGAGCAAAGAGATCTGTTTTATCATACATTGGCTATATAATTGCAGCAAATACTATGCCACTCGCATCCAGGGCCACACAAACATTTTTTCATTGAAATAACCTAAACACCCCCCCCCCCCATTGACATAACACTTGGTTGCAGTGTCTTGCGATAATGCAAAAAGCACACGGTAAGTCTATTTTGTTCAGTATTATTCATTACGCGGTATTTCATTCATCAACAACAGAAAAATAAACTAAAGTAATAAATCTCAAGCATATATTGGTGAACATATGATTTGGAAAGGAGTGTTTACAATTGTTATCATGACTCCCTTGCTCATACTTGTGTATACGTGCCGTGGCCTACCCATTTATTCCTCACTTGACCAATGTCACTTCACCCCTCACTCGCCACTCAGCTGTTTTGCAGATAATACAATAAATATGAAGGAATTGCAGCACAGTAATTTTGTCAAATAGCCTAAAATAAATGCTTCATTTCAATCCCCTAGAGTTTATCTTTTCTGCCGCTGCAAATGCGTTCTAAGATGACATTATCTTAGAACGCATTAGATAACGATGCCGATGCAAGTCGTTCTAATATGACATCATCTTAAAATATCTGATGACAATGCAAATGTGGTCTAAGATGACATCATCTGAAAACACATTTGATGATAATGTTAATGCGTTCTATGATGGCCATCTTAGAAGAGAAAACATCTGATGACAATGCAAATGTGATCAAAAGTAATATCGTTTTAAAACTCGTTTGATGCCAATACAAGGGCATTTTATGATGGTGTCATCTCAGAACAAATCTGATGACAATGCAAATGCGTTCTAAGACGTCAGTCTTGGAACACATTTGACGACAATGCCAATGCAAATGCGTTCTAAAATATCATCTTAAAATGCATTTGATGTCAGTGCAAATGCATTCTAAGATGACATCTTAGACCATTTGATGGCAGTGCAAATGCATTCTAAGATGACGTCTTAGACCATTTGATGACAATGCAAATGCGTTCTGAGATGACATAATATTAGAACGCATTTGCACTGGCAGAAAAGATAAGCTCTAGCTAATAGAAACGACCCATTTGTTTTATTTGACGAAAAAGCTGTATAGTGTACAATACTTGCAGTTCCTACGTATTTACTGTTTTATTTGCAAAACAGCTGAGTGGCAAGTGAGGGGTGGAGTGATGGCTGTCAGTGAGGACACATACACACAACTGAGCAAAGGAATCGTGACTCGTGAACTCGTGATTACTGTAGAACACTTCTTTCCAAATCGTCAGTTCCATGTTTCTATGAAGAATATCAATAATATTTAACAGAATGGGCTTGACAAGGTACTGTAAGATGCTGGAAGCTTGTGGGTAGTTAAGAGTCCGTTGGTTAGGTAGAAAACTGCACTGGTACACATATTTTCGGCCAATGAAGAATATACCTTTTTTCAATGGAATGATTCATCTTGCTTTTCACACACACACACATACACACACACACACACACACACACAGGGCACGAAGGAGACCAGACGCACGCCGACATCGCTCCATACACGGCCAACCTGGCCAGAGGCATTACCTAAATTTGTCTCTTTATATGAGTCAAGCTCTGTACCAGGTTAGACCAAATAATGTTCTAATATAAAAAAATAAAAAAGATGTTTTAAAGCAGGACTTGTTCAAACAGAAAAGAAAACAAATTAGAGTAAGGATGCGCACAGTCAGCTGATCTTTGTTTAGTCTACAATCTGCCCCAGGGAATGTACCATATGTGTTTTTAGTACTGCAACATGGCCACATACTTTAGTAAAGCAAATTTGGAAAAGAAAAGGGATAAAGGTAGAAAGCAGGACGATGATTTCTACCAAGAACTGGTTGAAATGGAGACACATAACAAACTGGTTGAGCGAGTACACAGGCTTGAGACTGCTTTTCAAAATGAAATTGATGAAATTAAGAAACAGATGCACTTGCAAAAGGAAGAAATAGAAAAATTAGGAAAGAAAGTCAACAAGAAAGACATAACTATAGGAGAGCTATCAGCTGAAGTGGGTACACTTAGGAAAAAAATTAGTGAAATGGCAAGTACAGTGGTCAACCACGAGAGTATTATGGAAGAGTTCAAAAGTGATACAGAGACAATTAGGCAAGTAAGCAGTCTGATAGATCAGAGCAGTGATATTGAGGAGAAGATAACACAAGTGAATGAAGCTGTGCAAAGCTACAAAAATGATGTGGAAACCACATATGCTGAAATTGTGAAAGTAAAGAAAGACTTAGAAACAAGGGTGGAAGAAAAAAGCATTAAAAAGGAAGCGAAAAGAATAATCCAAAACAATCCAAAGTTAGTCAGAGATTCAGCAGATATTAACAAATCTATAGTAATCACTGGTATAGAAGAGGAAGAAGTAAAAAACAAGATCTCAAGAGACAAAAAGGAGATGGCAAATGTAATGGGCATATTGAAAGAAGTATCAGAGGAAATCTGTAGTAAAGACATAGAGGAACACAAAAGGTTAGGGAAACACGAGAAAACCAAATCAAGACCCCTAAAGGTAACCTTCCAGAGTGTAAACACCGTGAAGGAGATACTAAAAAATGCAAAGAATCTTATGGAAAAAGAGGTGTTCAAAAATGTATGGATAAAAAGATGCCTAACACAAGAGGAACTGGAATTACTGAAAGAGAAGAGGGAGGAAGCAAAAACAAAAAATGAGGGAAGATCAGAGGAGGAGAAGAACACATTTTTTTTTACAAAGTAATTGGATTGCAGGTAAGAAAGTGGTACATAACCAGGAGGGAATAAAAAGGAGGAAGGTAGTAGAACCATGTCATGACAAGTATATAAACAAGATGATTAAGTTGATGTACTCAAATGTGGATGGAATGGTATCTAAATTATTAGAGATGAATGATTATGTCAGAGAAAATGAACCACATATAATATGCTTAACTGAAACAAAATTAACACCAAGGATATCGAATGACATCCTAAACTTAGAGGAATGTAATATATGGAGAAGAGATAGGAACTTACAAAAAGGAGGAGGAATTATAATATTAACTAAGAAAAATCTAAAAGTCAAAGAAATAGAATTAGACATACCCTCACAAGTAGAACTGATTGCAGTAGAGATAAATACATCTGAAGGGAAAGTAACTGTAGCCAATTTGTACATGCCACTCAGATCAAACACATGGGAAAGAGACGAATATGAGGACCTGGCGGAGAGTACAATTCAGAGTTTAAGAGCCTTACTACATAAAATGGAAGAGAAATAAAAAGAATTATAGTAACTGGAGATTTTAATACAAACGTGAATTGGAATACTCTAGACATAATAAGCCAAGAAAGCTGTTGGGACCAAAAGCTCCTGGATCTTGTGCAAGAGTTTTTCCTAACGCAACATGTAAGGGAAAGCACCAGAAAAAGAGGACTTGATGTATCCTCAGTACTAGATCTTATATTTACTAGGCAAGAAAACGATAGTAACAATTTAATATATCACCCTCCATTCGGCAAAAGCGACCATGCAGTACTAAACTGAAACTTCAGGATTGCATATGACATAGATAACAGCAATGAAAGTTACAAAAAGAGTCTAAACTACAAAAAGGGAAAGTATCATGACCTAAAGAAGTACTTCTTAGAAATAGCTTGGGAAAAGGAGCTTAGAGGACAAGATTTAAATGCTATATATGAAAAATTCTGTGAACCTTATGAAATAGGAGTCCAGAAGCACATCCCACAGCACAAAGAAGCAGAAAAGAAAATAAAGAAATGGTTCAATACAGAATGTAAAAAATCAAAAGAAAAAAGAGATTTGTTGTGGAATAGATACAGAAGACACAATAGAGAAAGGGAATATAATAATTACAAAACAGGCAAGAAACGATTATACAAGAATAAGGAGGAAGCCCAAAAACAGTTTGAGGAAGATATCATAAATAAAAGTAGTGATCAACCAAAGCTATTTTACTGCTACATCAGAAGCAAAACCAAAGTAAAAGATAAAATACAATCCATTACGGTCGATGGAATCACCTATACACAAGAGAAGGATACTTGTGAAGCACTAAACAAGAATTTCCAATCAGTTTTTACAGAGGAGAAATTTTTTGAGAGGGATTATGTGGAACATGCATGCCCACACATACTACCAGATGTACAAACATCAGAAAAAGATATACAGGAGGAGCTAAGTAAATTAGACAAAGGAAAAGCAAATGGTCCTGATGAAATTTCATGTTGGGTGCTATGTGAATGTGCAAAGGAGTTAAGTAAACCATTATTTTTAATTTTCAAGAAATTCTTTGAGTCAAGGTAAACTACCTGATATTTGGAAGAAAGCAAACATTGTTCCCTTATTCAAGAAAGGGAATAGACAAAATCCACTTAACTACTGACCAGTATCACTAACCAGTGTTGTAAGTAAGGTATTAGAAAAGCTTATAAGAAATGCTTGGGTAAATCATCTAGAAGAACACAATATGATAACAGAAAGACAGTTTGGTTTCAGAAAAGGAAAATCATGTGTTATTAATCTGTTGAGCTACTATGACAGAGTAACAGACACATTACAGGAAAGAGAAGGATGGGTGGACAGTATCTATTTAGATTTCAAGAAAGCATTTGACACAGTACCACACCAAAGACTTTTATGGAAACTATACCATCAAGGAGGAATTCGAGGCAAACTGTATTGTTTGATGCAAGATTTTCTCATGAAAAGGAAGATGAGAACAGTACTAAGGGGAAATTACTCATCATGGAAAGAAGTGACTGGTGGAGTACCACAGGGCTCAGTGCTGGCACCAATTATGTTTCTAGTATATATATATATATATATATATATATATATATATATATATATATATATATATGATATAGACAGTAACACTGGAAATGAAACCTATTTAAATATGTTTGCAGATGATGCAAAAATCTATCTATCTATCTATTGCCAGACGCCTCAATCCCGTTTGGGGTGGCCACAAACAAATCGCCTCCAAGTCGCCCTGTCCCCAGCCATTTCACTCCCCTGCTTCCAACTCACACCCCCCTCTCTCATATACCTCTCCACCCCATCTCTTCATCTCATCCTCGGCCTCCCCCTCCCTCTTTCCCCCTCCACCTCACTCACATACACTCTCTTCGTCAGTCTTTCACCCTACATCCTCTCCACATGACCAAACCACCTCAGTGTGTTCCTTATAACGCTTCCTATCACATCCACATCAACACCACAACGCTCCTTTATATCCTCATTCGTCAGCCTGTCTCTCCATGTGACTCCACAGGCTCCTCTTAAATAACTCAAATACAAAGGAGAATTACTAACACAGACTCTTGTAAAGAACTACAAGAAGAATTAAATAAACTTCATGAATGGAGTAATACATGGCAAATGGAATTCAGTGTGGACAAGTGTCATGTAATCAAGTTTGGTAAAAGTGGAAAAAGACCTGATTGGGATTATATGTTAGGAAATAAAACCCTACACACATCAGAAAGAGAGAAGGACCTAGGTGTGATTGTCTATAACAGACTATCTCCGGCTGACCACATCAGTGAAAAGGTACGGAACATGTATACACTGCTTGCCAATATGAGAATAGCGTTTACATACATAAATGAAGACATGCTAAGAAAGATAATAACATCATTCATCAAACCAACCCTGGAGTATGCATCAGTAGTCTGGAGTCCTCATCTCAAAAAACACATAGATAAGATTGAAAAAGTTCAAAGGGCCGCTACAAGATGGGTACCAAGCTTAAGGGATCTAAGCTATGAAGAAAGACTAAATAAACTGAATCTACCAACACTACAAGAGAGAAGGAAAAAGAGGTGACATGATTATGCTATATAAATGCATATCAGGGAAGGAGAAAATAGACTTAAATGATTACTTAACGTATGGGGAAGCATCAGCAAGAGGACACTGCAAAAAATTGCATAAAAAGAGAGGTGATAAAGACGTAAGGAAATTTAGTTTCCCAAATAGAGGAATTGATCAGTGGAATGCACTACCGAATGAAATAGTGTGCCAAAACAATTCACAAATTTAAGGATATGTACGATAAATATGGTTTAAGACACGGGACAGTACGAGCTTGACTCATTCCTGTAAAGATACAATTAGGTAAGAACAATTAGGTAAGAACACACACACACACACACACACACACACACACACACACAAATTAGCCTGGGTCCCTGGGACTTCATTGTCACGAATCAATTCGCGACATTTCCTTTTTGTGGGAAACCACGAACTATTAGTGGAAAACTCACTGTGTATCGCTCAGCTAACCGTTTCTCCCTCCATTATCGGAGTATACTTTTCAAATAATTCGTCACCATTTTCAAAGAGTGACCGATTTAATGCACGTCACTAAGTGCTGTACTGAGCGATACTATTGTTTTTTTATTGTTCGCCTCTGCTTCCTCATTCGACCGTTAAAAAAATGCGGCCGAGTGCTCCGCTTTCCCACGACTTAGTCAGTCTTGTGTTTGTTGTGACGGAGGAAGGTCCTGTGCCGCAGTGTGAGAGGTCAGCTAGTACCCAAACTCCACTTCACAGTTAGTCCAGTCTTCCCACTCATCTGGTGATACGCAGCATTCATCGATTATAGTATTTCTTTTGTGTATTTTCTAGTTATAAGAGTTTGATTAAGGTGTTTTTTTTTAGACGTAAGTATTTAGCTCGTGTGAGAGTGAGTGAGTGCGTCTCATTGATTTGAAATGTAACGTTAAATTTATTTTTTGTAATTAATAAATTTAACAGTTCTATTTCTTGAGCTTCAATGTAAAGTAAAATCTTGTTTCATTTTTCCATAATTAAGCTTATTTTCCATATAGCTCCTAGCTTGCATAAACGTTTGCTTTCATAACTGGTACTTAGACCAGTCTTGTATTAACTTAAAATCCGTTGTGCCAGGAGTTAATGCATCAGCAAGAACCTGATGTTATTATTATTAGTATTAGTTATTTATTGTCAGGGGTGATGTAACTTTCTCCAGAGGCTAACAGTACAGTAATTCAGCAATTGTGAGTAATTAGTCTCTGCTGTGTACTGTTGAGAAAGTTTATAAATTCTCGTTCTTGAGAATCTTAGCAAGTCAGCGTAAAGTAATCGTTGCTTGATGTAGCAAGACAATCCTTGTCTTTGCTCTTCAATATTATTGAATATTATTATCAAATTAAATAATATTTAACCATTTATTTCAAAATTACCCTGATACTATAAAAACCCCGTGACAATTGGCGACCTCGCCAGAATATTAACTCCTAGCTCTAGAGCTATTCACGAGATAGTGCTCACTCATTCATATTTAGGTATTTATCATTAAAGTTTATAGACACAAGTTTACTGGTGTTTACCGTTAATTTAGCAAGTGAGTTTTTGCTTTATTAATCAATAGAGTACTTAACTCTAGTTTATTCTTGGTAACGCCAGACGATTTTATTCGCTTCTGGGAAGTCAGCGTACCCATTGTGTTTATTATTGAGTCTTCCCAATCATTTGCATTTTTGCTTTAATTTTTGCCAGTTAACTAGATAAGACTGGTCACCACTAGCTTGTGTCTGTATTCTTTATTTGTTTATTAGCATTCGTTTGCGAAGCAGCAAACAGTACTGAGTCGCTAGTTACTTAGTAAATTGAGCTAGCATCATGGCAGCCAGTGCTTATGTACAGGAAGCTAAAGATATTGGTCTCACAGACCCAGAGAAAATACAGAGTTACGTTCTCTCACGGTTCAATTACGAGCAAGAACGTGAGAAAGATGCTCGTGCAGAGCGTAGGATTCAGCGCGAGTACGAGCGAGAACAGCGCGAATACGAGCGAGAACAGCGTGAGGAACGAGAGAGAGAACGTCAATACGAGTTACAACAACGAGACAGAGAACGAGAACACGAACGTGCCGAACGTGAAGCACGCGAGAAACATGAACTTGAAGTGCTGAAGCTCAAGCGAGACTCCTTGGCTTCAGACACATCTGGTGCAGTTGGTTCAAGCTCCGCGAGCGCTCTCCCTGCACATGTTATGGCGACCCCACACATCAAGCTTCCCCCATACAAAGATGGCGAGCGAATCGAGCCATACATAGCTCGATTTGAAGACATGGCTCAGCTTTACCAGCTCGATGATGCAGCTAAGCGGCTTCAGTTTCTTAGCCTGTTTGAGGGCCCTGCCCTCGATATTCTCCACAGAATTCGTGGAGACAATCTCACGTATGAAGTGATGAAAGCTGCACTCATTAAGGCGTATGGTCTCACAGTAGACGACGCCAAAGCTCAGTTCATGCGAGCTCGTCTCCAAGACAAGGAGACAGCTGTTCAGTTCCTCGACCGTCTCACTGCTTACTTAGGTGAGTGGATGGAGAAAGATGAAACTCCTTCCACGCGTGAGGGGATAATTGACCTTATGCTGCGTACACAGCTAGAGAGGTCGTGGCCTGCTGAGCTCATAGCACAGCTTAAGATCTGCCAGGTGAAAGATGCCAGCCAAATGGTAGAGAAGGCTGACGCATTCTTTACTGCATACGGGTATCAAGCTCGTAAGCAAAACACCTGGAGCAGAAAGGATACTGCCAAGTCTGGGAAGCCGTCTCAGACTGAATCCCAGCACCAAGGCCATTCTCAGAATAATGGCCAAGGTCCAAAACCGCAGTGGAAGGACCAGGGGCAAAACACTCAGAAATCTGAGTGGAAGAGGTACAACAAGTACCCTAACCAGCAGCAGTATCAGCCACGCAACCGACCGTCGGGACAAACTTTTTCACCACCAGCTCAAAAGAGGCAGGAAGCTAATGCAGCCTTCATTCCTCAGCAACAGCACGGTGGTCACGTCCCTACCAGTGTGGGTACTTCCCCACAGTTCACTAGTCCCACAGTGACAGTGAACCCCCCTCCACAGATGGCCAATGTTCCATCTTCCCATGCAGTGAGTGCAAACCCTCAAGTATATAACTCTCAAGGCACAATGTTTGCCACATCAATTCAGCAGCCTCATGAGTGGCTAGCTGCTTCCTCCACAGGCCCTCCCACAGGTGACAGTACCTTCCTTGTACAGCCAGGGTTTGTGGGAGGCATTCCTGTGAAGGTCCTGAGAGACAATGGTTCCTCAGGTTGCTCTGTTAAGCAGAGTTTAGTTCGGCCTGAGCAGTATACAGGTCGACAGATCCATGCAAGCCTTATTGATGGATCAGTGAGATTGTTCCCTGAGGCATGTATCCAGGTGGCATCTCCATTTTATACTGGTATGACACTTGCGGTTGTCATGCCAGAGCCTCTATTTGACTTAATAGTAGGCAATATTCAAGGAGTCAAGGATAGTTGCTCCGATGACGCTACTCAGACTTCGGCTGCTGCGGTAACACGAGCCATGGTTGAGGCTCCAGATTGTGTCACCCCAGTGATCATTGAATCGCCGCAAGATCTGATGTGTAGCCAACTTGTTGTGCAAGAACAACATTCTGACCCAACACTTGTTACCGTGCGGAACAAACAAAAGGGTCGAGTGATTAAGTATTCACGGGGAGGTCGAGCCAAGTTCCTTCGTAAACAAGGACGGCTCTACCGTGAGTCACGAACACCCGAGGGCGAGGTTCAACTGCAGTTTGTCGTTCCCGCCAAGTACCGCCTAGCAGTGTTACAATGGGGTCATTGTTCAGCCTCAGGAGGTCACATGGGCAAAAGGAAGACCCAGGGCCGTATCCGAGCTGACTTTTTCTGGCCAGGGATGGGACGAGACATAGATAGTTTTGTCTGTTCCTGCAGTGTGTGTCAAAGTAACACCACTAATCAGGTACATGCCCTTCCTGTGCCGTTTCTAACCACACCTGTAATCTCTGAGTCAGTTGAGAGACAGGATAGTGGTAATGTGGGTGTAGACCTGATGTCTCACCTACTAGCTGCTTACTAACTAGCAACTGTTGTATGTTGGGTTCCGTAATAGGCATCCTAAGCGATTTGAGTAATCCAAGGACCAGCCTGGTTCCCAGTTAAAAGTGTAGACCAGACGTCTCACTCGTTGGCCCTACAGGACACAGTATATCCAGGGCTTGTACATACATGTATACCATAAGTTAAGGGGGAAGTTTGAGAACCTTGCAGAGACAGTCCGAGGCTGTGTATGAATTACCTTGTGGAATGTCTCTGAGCTGTGGGCCTCTCTGAGGATTCCCGGAGAATGCACATTACCCACATGAGTGTTCACACCCACGGTGGGTGTTAAAACGTGACCTGCCCGAGATTGCTTAGCGATTTTCAGCTTCCTGTATTACTCGTAAGTGTAGAGTTAGGTTAACCAGTAAACTGCCCGTTCTAAGCAATTTGTGAATTCAAGAACTGGCACGTTTCCTGGTTAATAATGTTAGGTTAACCAGTAAACTGCCCGTTCTAAGCAATTTGTGAATTCAAGAACTGGCACGTTTCCTGGTTAATAATGAAAGCGTTAACCAGTAAGCTATAAGGGTTCTAAGCAATTTGTGAATTCAAGAATTACGTTTCCTGGTTAATAATGACAAGTACTGATTGCTAGGCAGAGAGAGAGAGAGAGAGAGAGAAATAACAGTTTTGATGCTCCACCTTAATTCTTTTCGCAGGTGTAGCTGGTGGGTGCAGCATTGCCGTGCAGATCAGCTGGCCGTTCCTGTTGCATGCTGCCGCCCCTTCTCTTCTGCCTCGTCATCATTATTTTACTATAAATTTGTATTACTGTGTCATTTTACACGTAGGTACAGTTACACTACAACTGTCACACCTACACCGTGTATTACATACACTACACTACATAACAATTAGTTGTTAATGTAAATGTAGCGAACTTTCGCTCAGTTTGACCTGAGTACAGGATTTTCACAGTCGTCACGGAGTTTTTCCCTCAAGCTTGTTTCTATTAACGTAAATACGAGGTTTTTTCGCTCACTGGCGACTGCGACATACTCCTGTAGCAGGATAGCACACACACCACAGTGTGAATCTTGTGTGACTGAGTTAGGATGTATATGTATGTATATTGAAATCTTTCTTCTGAAGGAAGAAAGATTTAATTTTCAAGGGGCGTAATGTCACGAATCAATTCGCGACATTTCCTTTTTGTGGGAAACCACGAACTATTAGTGGAAAACTCACTGTGTATCGCTCAGCTAACCGTTTCTCCCTCCATTATCGGAGTATACTTTTCAAATAATTCGTCACCATTTTCAAAGAGTGACCGATTTAATGCACGTCACTAAGTGCTGTACTGAGCGATACTATTGTTTTTTTATTGTTCGCCTCTGCTTCCTCATTCGACCGTTAAAAAAATGCGGCCGAGTGCTCCGCTTTCCCACGACTTAGTCAGTCTTGTGTTTGTTGTGACGGAGGAAGGTCCTGTGCCGCAGTGTGAGAGGTCAGCTAGTACCCAAACTCCACTTCACAGTTAGTCCAGTCTTCCCACTCATCTGGTGATACGCAGCATTCATCGATTATAGTATTTCTTTTGTGTATTTTCTAGTTATAAGAGTTTGATTAAGGTGTTTTTTTTTAGACGTAAGTATTTAGCTCGTGTGAGAGTGAGTGAGTGCGTCTCATTGATTTGAAATGTAACGTTAAATTTATTTTTTGTAATTAATAAATTTAACAGTTCTATTTCTTGAGCTTCAATGTAAAGTAAAATCTTGTTTCATTTTTCCATAATTAAGCTTATTTTCCATATAGCTCCTAGCTTGCATAAACGTTTGCTTTCATAACTGGTACTTAGACCAGTCTTGTATTAACTTAAAATCCGTTGTGCCAGGAGTTAATGCATCAGCAAGAACCTGATGTTATTATTATTAGTATTAGTTATTTATTGTCAGGGGTGATGTAACTTTCTCCAGAGGCTAACAGTACAGTAATTCAGCAATTGTGAGTAATTAGTCTCTGCTGTGTACTGTTGAGAAAGTTTATAAATTCTCGTTCTTGAGAATCTTAGCAAGTCAGCGTAAAGTAATCGTTGCTTGATGTAGCAAGACAATCCTTGTCTTTGCTCTTCAATATTATTGAATATTATTATCAAATTAAATAATATTTAACCATTTATTTCAAAATTACCCTGATACTATAAAAACCCCGTGACATTCATATCATAACTCGTGGAATTTCCTACATTATATTCTGTTATCAGTGTCTTAAAATGTTCACCATTTTCAAGACTGTTGGATTTTTCCAGCTTTTGTTTCAAGGTGACCACAAAGTGTTAAGATTAGTTTGCACTCTAGGCTTCAAAGTACAAATCACTAATCACGACACGACAACACGAGACAACACAACAGCGAGAGTGACTGTTTACTGACTGTTGGCGGAAAGCTGACTGGTGATTTGTGGAAGTATGTAGGGTGACTAAACCAGAGGAGGGGAAAGGTGGGGGAGAAGGGCTGGAAAGGGTATTAACTAGGAAACGTCCTTGACTGGAAATGCCTTCGCTTCACATTCCCCAACTTCACCCAGTCTCATGCGACTAACCCGGCAGAGGTGGCCAATCAAAGTGGTACACACTGATGGGTACTTGCCAGTCCATGAATTTTCCCGTTTGTCTGATAATTCCGGTTGCCTGGTAACCAGATAATTGCGATTATACTATATATATATATATATATATATATATATATATATATATATATATATATATATAGGGCCATCCATCTGTGGGGCGCGTCCCTCTGGGGCAACACTCTGCCTATAATCTGGCTCAAGTGAAGGTTTATCTCCGTGTAAAAATTTTGTGTTCTTATGTTAAAAATATATATGTATATGACTGTCCACAATGATTTTGGTCAGGACCTCTGAGCACTGGCCCCCAGTGAGGGACGGCCCTCGGGGTTCCCACCCTGCCTGACATCTGGTTAGCGTGGATGTTTACTTCTGTGCATAATTTTGTATTAGTAAACCTCCCCCCATTATGCCTGAGCGCATTATTCAAAAATGCCCACAGCTTAGTGGATCAGTCAGTGAGTGACACAGGAACAAGCACTATACTTGGCCGTTCCTCTGGTGCAGCCAAGATAATCTTGTAGTTACCACTATACCGTACTGCATGATATTCTCCAGTCTCTACAAATGCAGTGAGCAAGCAGTGCAATACCAAAGCTTGTGACATGAGGCGGCAGGCAGTAACTTCATTTAACATCGATACTCCGACTCGGATGCATTAAATAAATCCTAAACGTAATGTAACGAAAAACCTTTGTAATTTACTCCCCAGCCGAAAGAAGGCGCATAGCTGGTACTGCGGAGTTGTGCCAAGAAAAACAGAAATAATTGCTTTTCGTAATTAGAGGATTATAGTATTAAACCTTGTTGACAGGAGAAGCCTTTCCTACGCTTAATACAACCGTCTGGTATTAGTCAGAGACAACTGAAAAAAATGCATTGTAGGGCTGGAATTGTTAAAATGTGTCCTGGTAAATTATTAAATACCAAGTACTTAATAATCGTGTTGTTATTTCTCTTATTCATGAGAACTGTAACAGGTCATACTCTGTATATTTTCCATCTAAAGATTTAAGAACAGACCTCTGAAGACTTACATGATGTGTAAATGGAGACATGATGTACTTTCTTTGGGCACGACAAGAGGACTTTTTTCTCTCTCTCTGTTTCCCTATTTCTAGATCTTACCCTTTTCACATATAGAAGCTGAAATTGAGTTAGGATGATGATAAGAAACAAAATATATAGATAGATAATATTGATAGATAATACATATAATGAATGCAGAGATAAAGAGATAGGTGAATAGATAATCTATCTACCTACCTACATATCTATCTATCTATCTGTATCCATCTATCTATCTATCTATCTTTCTGTCTACATACTGTATATACAGTATATATATATATATATATATATATATATATATATATATATATATATATATATATATACTGTATATATAGTAGGTGGTGGCGACCATTATCCACTCACTTGATGTAGTGCTGCCTACTTCTTCCTTAGCCTTTATCATTCTTTTCTGTGCCTGATCTCCTGTCTTCCCATTTCTCCCATCTTTCCTGTCACTTCGTATTGCTTTTCTTTCCTTTACAGGTGGCTTTACATTGAATGACAAGCCAAATGGTTTCCTGTAAGCCAAGAAACTATGTACAGCGCTGGGTGGTAACCACATAACCAAACCATACGTGCTCCCTACGTGTCAGCAAGTGGGTTGGTGGAGGGTTAGTGCCCCTCCCCATAAAACAAATAACTCAGAGTCAAATGGCCACCCCTTATGGAGTTATGGCGTCTGGCAATATATATATATATATATATATATATATATATATATATATATATATATATATATATATATATATATATCGATGTAAAATAAATTAATCTGTTCTCAGAGAGCAACGGAAAGGTCAGTGTTGGGAATAACTCTGTGAGACAGGAAAAGATCAACTTGGGTGAGGGAGCAGACAAAAGTCAAAGATAGTATAGAAGTTATAGAAGAATAGAAATGAAGGTGAGCAAGGCATGTAGCAAGAATCAGGGATAATCGATGGAATACGAGGTTGACTGACTGGACATCAAGCTATTGTAAGCTTAGCAGAAAAAGTCCAGACAGGAGGTGGAGAAATGAGATAGAGAAATTTGCAGGGAAAACGTGGCTAAGATTGGCTCAGTTAAGAAACTAGTGGAGAAGGTTGGGGGAGGCCTTTGTTCAGCAGTGAACTTGTAATGGCTGATGATATATATATATATATATATATATATATATATATATATATATATATATATATATATATATATATATATATACACATATACATATATATATATATATATATATATATATACATATATACATATACATATATATACATATATATATATACACACACATATATATATATATATATATATATATATATATATATATATAGCCCGACGCCCTCATCCCGCAAAGGGTGGCCGCAGACAAAACGCCTCCAAGTCACTCTGTCACCCACCAATTGACTACCCTCCCCCCAACTCACTCCCCCTCCCTCATATACCTCTCAACTCCATCCCTCCACCTCATCCTCGGTCTACCCCTCCCTCTCCCTCCCTCCACCTCACCTACATACACCCTCTTAGTCAGTCTTTCATTCTCCATTCTCTCCACATGTCCAAACCACCTCAGTGTATTTCTCCTAATCTTTTCAACCACATCCACATCTACCCCACAACGTTCCTTCACTTCTTCATTCGTCAACCTGTCCCTCCATGTCACTCCACATGCTCCTCTCAAGTAACTCATTTCCACTGCTCTCACTCTTGACTTGTTCCCCTCTTGCAAGGTCCACGCCTCGCTTCCATACGTCAGGGTAGGGATCACAATACCATCATGCAGTGACTTTTTAACTTCCATACTCACCTCCCTATTTCTCATCACGGCTTTCAGTGTACCAACAACCTTTCTTCCCTGCTGTACCCTTTCACGTACTTCATCCCCCAAAGTTCCATCCTTACTCATCACACTACCCAAGTACTTGAATGCACTCACATTCTCCATATCCTCAACATCCAACCTCACTGCACACTCTGTGACTTCATTCCTCTCAAACACCATAGCTTTACTTTTGTTTACATTAACTTTCAGCTTCCTCCTCCTACACACTGTCCCAAATTCATTCACCAAACCTTGCAACTCCCATTCATCTTCACTCAACAATACTGTATCATCAGCAAACAGCAACACCGGAAGCTTCCAAATCTCACCCTCATTCATTAGGGCCACCCCCACATCCACTGCCCTACCTTGCATCTCCTTTACAACCCCATCCATATATATATTAAACAGCCATGGAGACATCACACACCCCTGTTTCAGTCCCACATTGAGAGCAAAGAACTCACTCAGCTCACCATCCACTCGCACCGTAGCCCTAGCTCCATCGTACATACTCTTCACAGCACTCAACAATTTCCCCTCCACTCCATATATTCTTAATACCTTCCACATACCTTTCCTATCTATTCTGTCATAAGCTTTCTCCAAGTCCATGAAGGCAGCATACACTTTCCTTCCCTTCTCTAGATACTACTCCACTAAACATCTTAGAACAAATATCTGATCTACACACCCTTTTCCCTTCCTAAATCCCCCTTGTTCTTCTCCAACTAGCTCCTCTGTCATATGCCTAACCCTATCAATGACTATTCTACCATATATTTTACCAGTCACACTAAGAAGGCAAATACCCCTATGGTTACCACATACTTCTCTCTCCCCTTTTCCTTTGTACAGAGGAACAATTATACCTGATTTCCAGTCCTCTGGAACCCTTCCCTCTTCCCAAGCCAATCTACACAACTTCCATATCCACTCCACAACAATCTCACCCCCATACCTAAGCATTTCACCACACACTCCATCAATTCCTGGGGCCTTTCCCAGCTTAATCTTCTTCATCGCTTCCTCTACTTCCGACCTACTGATCTCTTCCTCCCTCCTCTCATCTCTTCTTCTCCCAGCCATTCCCCAACCACTTATACTCACACTGCTCTCACTCTCTACATTCAACAAATCCTCAAAGTGCTCCTTCCATCTCCTCAATTTCTCTCTCCTCTCCACCAACAATCTATTATTCCTATCTTTCACTCCCCTACTATTTCCCCTTTCACACTGCCTTACTTTCTTTACCTCCTTCCAAAACAATTTCTTACTCTCCCTCCATTTCACACTCAGATTCCTCCCAAACTCTTCATCCACTTTCTTCTTACTCTCCTTCACCAGTCTCTTAACCTCCCTTCTCCTGCTCACATATACCTCTCTCTTCTCTCTCTCATCTTCTCCCCTACCTCTACTCGCCAACCATTCACCATATGCCTTCTTCTTTTGTTCCACAGCTCGTTTCACCTCATCATTCCACCATGCTGTCCCTTGCACACCCTTGCATCTCCTCCTCACTCCACAAACCGCCTCACACGCTGCGCCTATCTCTTCCGTGAATATGTTACATACGTCTTCCACCCCTTCCATCTGCTCTAGCTCATACCTTCCCAATCTTTCTTCCACTATGCTCTTATACTCTGTCATTTTCTCACTATCTTGCAGTTTCTCCACTCTTCTCACAGGAGCTGCTTCCTCCTGTCTTCCCTTCGTCTCCTAAACCACTTTCTTTGCAGCTCTACCTTGGCCATCACTAAGTGATGGTCCGAGACTCCATTCCCCTACCCTCTCCACACTCTTGCATCCAACACTTGTCTTCTCATTCGCTCATCCACACACACGTAGTCTATCATTGCCTTTCTTTCAACAAGTTCACCATCCATCCTCCTCATTACTCTCCATGTATACCGGTGGATCATCTTATGACGAAAGTAGGTGTTGGCTATTGCCAACCCCTTACCAGCACAGATGTCCACCAAAGCATTACCATTCCCATCTACTTCAGCTGGCACACCCCACTGACCAACCACTCCGTCCACTCGTACATTCCCAACTTTGCCATTCATGTCTCCAATCAACAGCACTCTCTCGCTCCTCTCAAACTTGTCCATACATGCTTCTACTCTCGCCCAAAACTCATCTTTCACTCTTGCCACTCGATCCTCTGTTGGAGCATACACACATACAATCACCCATGCTTGTATACCTACTTTCATCCTCACCCATACAATCCTTGCACCCACTGTTCCATACTCTCTTATATTCTCCTTCCACTTCTTGCTTATCATCAGACATACTCCCTCTCTTGCCCTCTCATTCTCACTGACTCCCGCACATATACCTACACCGTATTCCCATTCTCTCACCCTTTCACCTTTCCATTTAGTTTCAGTCAATCCACATATATCCACTTTTGCATCCTCAAGCACCTGAACAATCTCTCTCTCTTTCACTTCATCATTCACTCCTCTCACATTCCATGTTCCCACCCTCAGAATGTCCTTTGTCCGTTCCTTAGTCGTCAACGTATGGTCCGTCCGGGTCCGAGGCGCTTTATTTGCTTTTTTAGTTAGTTCTTTTTACGGGGTGGGGCACTAACCCACCACCAACCCTTTTAGTCGCCTCGTACGACAAGCAGGGATACTGGGGGAGTATATAATATATATATATATATATATATATATATATATATATATATATATATATATATATATATATATATATATATATATATATATATATATATATATATATATATATATATATATATATATATATATATATATATATATATATATATATATATATATATATATATATATATATATATATATATATATATATATATATATAACTACTGATCCTCATTACCGTCCCTTATTCTCCCCGACAAGGAAAGTATGTTTTCATCCCTGTTTGTTTGTTTGTTTGTTTGTTTCTCTGTAAGTTTGTTTGTCTGTTAGCAGGATTACTCAAAAACTAAAAGAGATTTGGACCAAATTTTTTGGGTCGATAGCCAATGTCCCAGGGAACAATCGATTAACTTTTGGGATCGATATGGATCGTATTACAGATTCCGGATCCGAAAAACACTTTTTGCGAACCCCTAATCGATGATGAGAAACCCTAACCCATTATGAGGAGTGGTTTGGAAATTACGTTGCCCTTGTCTGAGAGATGCGCTCCACTGAGTACCCCTCTAGTTGCGTATGAGATGGACACAACACTTCAGAAAAACAAAAATTAAAACTATTGGTAACAGATTAGTAAAATGGGCCACATTCCACTCATTTCCCAGAAATCGTTATCATCATGCCATCCCAGCTTCCCACACTGAACACCAAGAAAATGAATGTCCACATTATTAATCCTGAGAAAGTTAAATTGAATGAATATCTACGTTTTCGACATCGTTATTAAAATACATAATGGGAAATAAAAGAAGTACCTATACTTCTACATCGCTCTTGGCTCTGTATGTAAAGTGGAATGCAGTCAAACCTCTACCACTCTCGCCCTGTTTTAAAACTGACCATTACTCGCTCCAAAAAGTATCTAAAACATTCGTCTTTATATTTTGTGAGTAGTAGAAGCGTTTGAAAAAGAGTCATGTATGTGTATATTTGCCATTTCGGTCAGTAATGAATAAAGAATGAACTGTATACAACCTACCGGTACATTACACTATCCATTCAGAGCAATGTGCCTTCAGCAAAAAGCGAACTGCGACAGTGTCAAGACTCTAAAATGTCATAATACACTACATAATAGCTAGTAACGTATATATTGTTAATATGTAACATACAGGTTGGAAGAAAGTAGTGCCTAAGCTCAAGAGATCTAGAGGAAACAGCCATGCACGTTCTGGCTAGGGAATTTCACACACAGCACAGTATGACGCCTGATGGAAAACTCCACAGGTGTGGAAACAGGTGCCCTTACGCATGCCTCAATCAGTCATATACAGGGGAAATTGGAGAGACAGAGCAGAAGGGGTTAGGAGAGAGAAGAGTCACGGTGGCAAAGGCAGGAGGAGAGCGCTCGGGGTTAGCAGGCACAAACTGCTCTGGCTTCAATCCTACTCTTGTGAAGATAATGTCCTTTGGAGAATAAGACTGCAGTCAAACCCCAGACTCATCTTTATCCATCTCCTGCCATCCACGACAAGAACAACTTAAACATTCTTTCTTCTTAAAAATCCCTACAATCTTACTCATTTTTGGAAACGCTCGGCGACGGCTACGATAACAATACTGTACTTACTGTGAAACCATCAATCACCTGGTTTAAAATAGTATTTAGAGCGAACGATCACGATATGAGAGTTTGTCTAAATCTTCTCCCACTCAATTCTGATAATACGGGCATATTTTTCTCCCTAAATTTGGTGATTACTTGTATACCACTGGAGAGTCGAATGATTTCTGATACGCATTAGTCCTGGTCACTGCTTCATCTTAACAAAGTCATACCTTATTTCCCAATTGCTCCCTCACAACACGGTTTCAAAGCATTGCACTCAATAGTCAACTTACTAACCAACCTCACACAACATGTATCCCAAAGCATCAACTCCGTGAGACCCACATGACATACTGTACACTGCTTTCAGCAATGAACACTAGCAAAGCCTTTGATGCCATCCCTCGGCTCAAACTAACGATCAAAATCTCCACTGTTAATATGGAAAACAACACCAAATACCGGCTTGCGACCTTCCTAGCAGATAGACAAGCACAAGCTGCACTCGAAGGCAGGTGATTACGTACAGGAAACTTCCCTAAGGGAGTTTCACAGGGCTCCGTACTTTCACCTACAATTTTCAACTTACAAATGCATGATACTCCCACACTCCATCTGCCCACAAACATTGCCTCATATGCTGATGACATAACCATAACACCCACATATCACATTGCAGACACAGCCTGTACACTTCAAGACTATCGCAACACCCCTCAGTCATGGGTTAAGGACAACACACTGAGGATCGCTCCAGGCAGCTCCAACAACACACTTATCACCAGTAACAATCATGAGCACATAAGCACACTTATCACCAGTAGCAATCATGAGCACATAGGCACACCCCTAACGTCACACCTAACAATGTATCAGTGCCACAAACCCTCCTCACTCAGTGACATATGACACTGAACTCATCCTCAAGGACAACATACGACATTCATACATGGGGGGGCACCACATCATAAGGTGATGCACTCTCAAACTCAACTCATTCAGAGCAATTACAGGGACAGACCATTAAGCAACAAAAAGAAACACTCATTTTCCACAAACATTTGCCTATACCAGATCAGTGATATCCTGTCCCTCTTCGGGATGGGCCCTTATCGTATCTAAGATCCACTACAACACCTTGTACACCATACAGAACATCGCTCTGCACATAATTACTGGCTACACCAAAACCACTCTCAAGAGATCACTTACATTTTGAAACTAAATTCTTACTTGTTAGATAACATCTTGATAATTATGAGAGGTACACAGCTCTATGCAGTAGCTGGTGCTTACACAAAACACTCTTATTATTATGACAGAGCCAAACAACACAACTAGGCACTTAAAACATCACCATACGAACGTTACTAAACCCTCTTCAACAACATCCAGTCTCCAGACGTTCCAGTACTACCACTGAAGAATCGCCTACATAATCATTTCACGTGCAGGGCAACACAACATCTAGATCAGGGCACTATATTGAAACCCTTCACACACCCTACCTCCTGACATCCACCATCAAAGACGGAACTCACCTGGTTTAACTAGCTAGGCTTTGTCAGGACATCACGTAGCCCTCCCCAGTTACCAGCTTATTGTAGATTCGGGTTAACTGGAATCACAGGAGACATGTGCCTTACTTGTAGCTTAGGCGTATACAACATAACGAGCATAATGGAACACTGAACAGCATATGCTACACTAAGACACAGGCACGGCCTCAAAGATGTAGAGAACTTATGGGAGGACCCCATAGAGTCAGTTACTTACCTGCGGTCGACGGGTCTGCTTGACCAGAATGAATGGGGTTAACCAACAACAGCAACAACCTCTGTAGCCCGAGGACGTCATTTATATCTTTATTAGTGTTATCACCAACTCCATGTGTAGAGGTTAATGAAACCTACATCTAACTCTCCTAACTGAATGAAATTATATGGTAGTAGCAAGAATGAATTCTTCATACAAAACTGGGAATAAGAAAGCTGGTTTTAATATCTTCAATCTTTTACAGTTTTCAGTCATTCTCCATTACACGTCAGGTTTCTGTACTCTCAACTGAATGAAATCGTCTGGCATTAACTGGAATGATATCTTAGAAACATAAAAATCATGAAAGGGCTAAAGATACTAGTATCAACACTCTCAGGCTTCTATTCTAGTTCTCAGTTAAATAAAATCGTCAGATACTGGCTGAAATATCGGTAGAATATAAAAGCTAGAGCATTCGCCCACGAATGCGTCTCGTTCACCATCAGTATAAAACTAGATCATTAATCCTCTGGCAATCAGAGGCATATCATCGCAGCTTCGCCAAAATTATTAAACAACAAGCCAGATATCCCGGGATACTGCCCACAAAGTTTGGAGACAATTTGTCCATTTGATTTTGATATATTTTGGCAACGGGCACGCACAGACATACACGGACGCAGGTGTTTACATTATCGTCTCCCTAGACGGATGATGAGTCGACATGTCCTGAGTAGAAATGAACTGAATACTCATGTATGTGCATGCCTGCTATTTGTATCAACACACCCTAAAGAAGGAACTTTGTTACATCTCTGGAATTACACTATCCGCTAAAAAAAAAAAAAAAAAACAAAAAATGCTTTAGCCCTTTCAGTCCGATGACCTGTTTTGTAATTTATTTTTGCTACCTACAAAAAACCTACTTTGTTTTGGGAAAAAAAATTGAACTGGAGCAGTTTGCTTTAGCCTTGTTTTGTCCCTTCATTAGTTGGGTGCACTCATCACCTGAATAAAATCATCTGGAGGCAGCAAGAGTAAACCAGTAAACTACGTCTCTGGTTTCAAGGGGTTTAAAGAATAAGAGAGAAATACAATGTGAACCTATCAAAGAGATAATATTTAATCGAGTGTATTATTCTTAAACAAGGTGCTCACCGAACATAATTTTCACCTATTCTGTTTCTCATTTTCCCCAGCTGGATAATAATCCTAACCTGAGAGAGGCTTGGTATGTTTTCAGCTCATAGGTAATGCTCTTTATATAATGCTTCGAAAAGGAATTTTACGAATATACCTTACGTGTGAAAGCAGTGGAACAGTAAGTGAATGCTTGTTGCTGAATATACTGTCCACAGGATGGAGAGATCAAGAAATAAGAAAAGAAACGGGCAAAAAATCCATCGATTATGGTCAAACTGTATCTTGTATTCACAGAGCCGCAATATATTCCTATGGAAGAAAGACACCCATATTTGCATTTTTGGTGACCTGAATGATGGGCAGATCGATGTACAGTCCATGTCTGTTAGGCACCTAGTTCATAGTTCTCCTGCTTTTTTACATATTTATGTGTCAGTTTCTGGATTCCTCTCACACCTTGTAAATGGGAAAAAAGGATGATGATAATGATAATGATGGATTTGGAAAAGTGTATCACTGAGGAGATACAACAGATTCGGTCCTCTCCAGATTCTCTTCATATATTCTTCTATTCAATTACAGCAAAACAGCCATTTACTTTCCCTTCATGTTTTCGCAGTTTTTGGCTCCAATTCACGTGTTAGCCATTCAGCACACTTGGGAAAGAGAACAGCGTTGACTGAAAAGTAAACCTTTTGATGTATACGAACTTGGTACCATATTTTATTCCCACTAACTTTACAGGGAGTAGACTGTAGTACCAGTCGAACATCTTAGTTCTCCCAAGGTGGGTGGAAAGCTGATGAGCAGGAGGGCTGGAGCTCCCGTTTCATCAGCCCTCAGGACCAGCTTCTGACCATTCCCCTTTCATGAACTTTTTCAGTATTTCAGTAATACAGAAAGTAAACCAGCTTGCTTTCCTGAACAATTTCCTCCAACTATGAACACCAAACTACATGATCATTACATACCACTCTCTCTCTCTCTCTCTCTCTCTCTCTCTCTCTCTATATATATATATATATATATAAAAGACATTTCAGCACCTAGCCTCGTAGTCCCCATGGGGGAGGGGGACCATAAAAGCCCCCACAATCCGCTCCTCTCCCAGTGACGGCAAAGAGAGATCTTTAGAACACTTGTCTGACTCTCTTCTTCATTTCTGCAGCATTCACAGCCTTTCCTCTAATTTTCTCTCTGTTGAACACCACCTCTCTTCCTCAAAACCTCACCTTCTCTTCCTTACTGAGACTTAACTGTCTGAGGGAACTGATAGTAAACCCTTCTCTGTATCCTCCTACTTTCTCTATACTTACTTCAAAACGAAGACTTGTTGTCGTGTACAGTGTATATGTACTCAACAACATATCTTACTCTCGTGTTCCTGAACTTGAATCTCCTGAATACTGTACTCTCTGGCTTCGGCTATCCTGTCATTCTCTGACAAAATATATCTGTGCTGTTTAATTATCCCCTTATTCTAGTGACTACGAAAAATCATTGACTGTCTTACTTCTAAGATGGAGCAAATCCTATCAATTTCTCCTTTCTCTGAAATCTTCTTTCTAGGAGATTTAAATGTTCACCACAACCCTTGGCTCTCCTCTCATTTTACTGATCTACCACGTGTACAAGCCTATATCTTTTCTATCCTTAATGACCTGGATCAGCTTGTACAGCACGCTACCCATATCCCTGACTGCCATGGAGAAAGTTCCAACATACTTGGCCTTTTCCATACAACTAATCATTCTGCCAATACTGTTAATCCGTTCTGTCCATTGGGATTCTCTGATCACAACTTTATGACCTTAACCTGTCCTATCACTCCAGTAAGGTTGGTGGACCCCCCCAGGAAGTGGCGACTTTGGCACTTTGGAGCTGCTGGTTGGAAGGCCTTCAAGCAGCACTTCTTCGACTTTAATGAATTTTGCTACCATGGACGAGAGCCATCTGAGTGTGCCTCATGCATTGTGGAGGCTATTCTCTCAGTCATGGAAGCTTACATTCTCTTCTCTTATACTGTGATTAATGAAAAAAAAATGGTTTAATCACAGTTGTTTTAATCCTGTCCAAAACAAAGATAAAGCTTCAAAAGGTGCCAGAGTCAGTCCATTCCTGAATCTATTTCTTTTGTGTTCCTGTCCGGAGCCTTGCTAAGTCTCTCCTCCGCTCTGCTAAAAATTATTTCATTCATTTTAAATGCTCTGAACTCTCCAGGTCAAGTTTTTCCCACTCCATCTAGCATCTTGCCAAAAGCCTTTCCAACAACTTTACTTCATCATCCTTCCCTCCTAGTTTCCACTCTGATGACGCTGTAGCGGTTTCTTTTACTGATAAATCAGAACTCTTCACTCAGACTTTCTCCTTCAATAACACCATAGACGATTCCCGTGCTATTCCTCCATCACTTTCTCCCTCTGACTTCCTCATGGCTGACATTAAAATTTCTTCAATTGATGTGTTTTCTGATACCACTGGCCCCAATGTTGACAAAGCATATGGTCCTCCTGGGGTCCTTTCCGTTGTCCTCAAGAACTGTGCTTCTGTGCTTACATCTTGTCTGGGTAAACTTATTTGTCTTTGTCTGACAGCTTGTACCTTTCCTTCTTGCTAGAAATTTGCTTTTATTCAGCTTGTCCCAGAGAAGGGTGATCATTCCCAGCCCTCTAACCATCGCCCAACTGCTCGAACATCCTGTATTTCTAGAGTTTTTGAATCAATTCTTGACAAGTACATTTCCTATCACAACTTTCTTTCTGACCGTCAGTATGGCTTCTGCCAGGGACGCTCCACCGGTGATCTCTTACCTTCCTTTCAGACTCTTGCTTATCCCCCTTTCGGGACTTTAGTGAAAGCTTTGCCATTGCACTTGACATCTCAAAGTCTTTTGATCGAGTCTGGCATAAGTCTTTAATTTCCAAACTACTCTCTTACTATTTTTATCCTTCTATCTGTGCCTTCATTTCTAGCTGCCTTTTTGGTCATTCTGTTGCTGCTGTTGTAGACGGCAACCTATATACTCCTAGGACTGTTTATAGTGGGTGGTGTTCCTCAGGGCTCTGTCCTATCATCAACTCTTCCTTCTATTCATCAATGACTTTCTGAGCTGTACGTCTAACCCTCTTCGTTCATACGTTGGTGACCCCACCCTTCACCTTTCCATCCGCTTACCACAACGTCCATTTCAACAGTTACATCAACAAACATGCACATTTAATATCTGAATTGGCTCATATTTCTGGCTGGGGTAAAAGCAATCTTGTTTTTAATGCATCGGAAACTCAGCTCTTACCTCTTTCGACCTGTGAAAATCTACCACAGGAATATTCTCTAATTTTCAGAAATACCAAATACAATCCTGTAACATCTTTGAACATACTTGGGGTTTCATTCTCATGGGATTTATCTTGGAAAGATCGCATTACTTCTCTTGTAAAATTTACTTCCAGGAGATTAGAGGATGCTGAGCCGACCCCCTGCACAGTTGTTGACGTTTTACAGGGGTTTTATTCCCCCCTGTGAACAGTACAACTCTTATGTGTGGGGAGGTTCTTCACATGCAGCTCTTCACAACAAAGGTGGAGTCAAGGGCTTTTCGTCATATTAACACTCCTCCTCCTACTGGCTTCCTTCAACCTCTGTATATCTCTTCGCCGCACTGTTGCATTTTTATCTCTTTTCTATAGATACTTCAATGGTCACTGCTTCTCTGAAGTGCCTGCTTGCATCCCTCCACCACCACGGCGGGCACGTAGTACCCGTTTAGCAGAAAACTCTCATCCTTTTTCCGTCCAGGTCTCTAATACAAGAGTTAACCGTTACTCCCAGTCCTTCTTGTATGCAACAGGTCATCTGTGGAACTGTCTTTCTCTGTCTGCATTTCCTATTTCCTATGACCTCCAGTCTATTAAACACACTGTGCCAAGGCATCTCGAAATGAACTGATCTTGAATGTGTCTGTCTGTTATCTGGTTATTACTTTTTATTGGAGGAAGCAATTTGCTGGCTACTAGTCTTTAAATTCCTTTTTCCTTGCATAAAAGAAGTGTTTTTTCAGCTCAGAGAAACTCATTACCATAAGCTTATTATAATTAATTAGCGCTCAGACAGAAAAATACGAGCTTTGTACTTCATCCCACCTAACGTCAGATGTATCATTCAACTCAAAAACCCACTGCAGATAAAGGGATAATAAAATGTTGTAATTCTTTCCCTAAGCACCCTTCAGTCCAGTGACGTTATTATACCCGAGAGCAGGTGTTACATTATACTTATGTGTGTGTGTGTGTGTGTGTGTGTGAGAGAGAGAGAGAGAGAGAGAGAGAGAACAAAGTAACTCAAAATGTTTTCATCTGATAGTAACCAAACTTGAGAGATATCCATGGGCTGGCTAATTGTTTTGTTAAAACATGAGGTCAAAAGTTATGGTCACAAGAGCAGGTCAATTTGGCCTTGCCACTTAAGCAGTTCTTATTCAGTTGAGACCAAACTACGACGAAGGTTCATTTGAAGTTAAGACAAAAGTTAAGTGAGTCAAGTTAAAGAACAATCACTTAAAGGTCAGTGTCACAGGGCGAGGTCTGTACTTGAACAATTTAGTAAAACACTTTTGACCTGATGTGAACAAAACTTAGTTGTTGCTGTTGTTCCCTAACTCCCCAGTCTGACTGGCTGAGAAGATCCGTCGACCGCAAGAAAGCTACTGCTCCTATAGGACTGGTCCACAGGCTTACCAAAGGTGCTGCTCAGTGCTCATTATGTATGTTATTCTGCGTGGATCTATCATACAAACCGGGCACGTGCCATCTGTGACTCCACCCAACCTGGGTGATGTCCTGATCTAAGTCTAGCTTGGTGTACTCGATCAGCTCTGTTTAAGGATATCTCTGATGGATGATTGTCAGGGGTGGCAGCATGTAATACCGAATTCTATTCAGAAAGTTGCATTGACCTGTGCGGGTAACACATATGTGAAAGGATTAAGCGTTAAATGAGAGAGATAGTGACCTCGAATGTAAGCAGACAAACAAGCAAGTCAGCACATAAGTAGCAGAGTCTTAAATCTGGATGGTTTCCTCTCTCTCTCTCTCTCTCTCTCTCTCCATTTCTTATTTCCTTGGTCTCTTTATCCTTCCTTCATCCATCCTTCCAACTCTTCTTTCTTCACTGTTCACATCATCCACCATTTCTTTCCTTCATTTTGCTTCTTCCCTCTTTCCCTCATTTCTCTTCTTCCCTCTTTCCCTCACTTCTTCCATTCCTTCCTTCCCACCTTCTCTCTCTCCCTCTCCAGCCATCGTAAAAATTCCCATTATAGAAGTGTTGGTCGAGAGGGCCTGGAGGAGGTGAGAAATAGTGCAAGAAATATGATTGAAGGCGAGGAGAGAACGTGGACAGAGATAAAAATGAGGAAGACGAGTGGGGGAGAAGCGAGAGGACGGGGGAAGACCAGTTACTTAGATGCGCAGACCTCATGATTCCAACCGGGTGTTTCTGCCTTGATATGAAGAAACATACCTTCTTCATGGGAATATAGCAGGAGGATAGAACATTACTTCCCTCGTTGTGCATTGAATCGACTCCAGAATTTCTATAAGAATTGGCAGTTTGGAGGAGGCGGTGGCTGAGTTGGTAGAGAGATGGTCTGCTGTCCCAACGAATGAGGGTTTGAATCCTGGCTGGGATAGGGAACAACTTAAAAGGATTTGAAATTAGTTAAATTAGACTTTACTGCTTTGCCTTAAGTTCCGCCGACATGTCGTAAATACACCCCAGTTAAAAACAATAAACCAGCCCAGTATGAGACAGCCTTAGCATATAATCATGTCGATGGTGGTTGCTAGAGCCGAAGTGGTGCCATGTGGAAGTGTATGGTACGTACGAGAACTGCTGGACCTCAGGAAACGGGTTTAACGTGTTATAGTCTATGTCAAGAGTAGGAGACATTAAAAAAAAAAAAAAAGGGTGCTGACGTTGTACAGGGGCCTTATTTGTCCCTGTGTACATCTCTCATGTGTGGGGCTCACCATATGGAACACGTCTAAACAGGGTGGAGTCAAAGACTTTCATCAGCATCCTTACTCCTATTGACTTCCTTCATGCTTTTTCTTGCAGTAATACGAATAGATCTCTCTCTCTCTCTCTCTCTCTCTCTCTCTCTCTCTCTCTCTCTCTCTCTCTCTCTCATCGTTATTTTTCTGTTCTCACCTCTACTAAACTCTGCATGCATTCCTTCCCCATTACGGCGGGAACGCGGCACCCATCAGTCCACACACTCACCCTTTTCTATGTCCAACTGTCTTGTCAAATAGCTAACCGATACTCCCAGTCTTTCATATATGCAGCTGTATAGTCTAGCCATTTCGAACTGAACTGGATTTCAATTTGGCTTCTTGCTCAGTTTTCTTGTGAAGGGACAAGTTTTGCAAGCCCTCATCCTTGAATTCCTAAAATATATATATATATATATATATATATATATATATATATATATATATATATATATACTGGAGTTCAAAAAAGTTACTTTTAATACACTGGTCTGTTCTCATAATTTACAACCTGCACGCTAGTACGAGTATATTCAACGTTATAAAGCTGCTGCCGTGGAAGCAATGTCGACTTCATAATGTTAGAAGCAGTGAAAAATGGTGATTAAGCTTGTCTTTTGAAACTGTAATTATTGGAACTATTAATAAGATATACTTATAGCTTCTTCCATTCCTTCCCTGTGTCATATTAGTAACGTACAAGAGCCTCGTGGCCCTACCGGCCGTTTAGTATTTATCTAAATGAAAGCCGTTCTGAACTGTGCTTCGTTTGGAGCAAGTATTTTGCATCCCTATCTAGCCGCAAAGCACTTGTCCAGAGGAGAGCTTTATTTAAACAGTTACCACCACTACCACCACCACTACCGCCGCCGCCGCTACCACCACCACCGCCACCGCCGCCAAAAAGAACAACACAACTACCACCACCACCACACCACCATCATCATCACAGCAACCACCACCACAACCACCATCATTATCATCATCATTATCACAGCAACCACCACCACAACCACCATCATTATCATCATCATTATCACAGCAACCACCACCACCACAGCTATCACCACCACCATTATCACCAACATCATCATCATCGTTATCACAGCAACCACCAACGCCACCACCACAGCTACTACAACGACCACCACTACCACCACCACCACCACCACTACCACCACAATTACCACCACCACCAACATTATCATAGCAACCACCACCACCACCACCACCACAGCTACCACCACCATCATCATCATCATCACAGCTACCACCACCACCACCACCACCACCACCACCACTAGTACCACCACCATAGCTACCATTTACTTACTTGAAGCTGCCCTTCTACGACACAAGACGACGGCTACTATTCTCACTGAGATGGTGTGGCTACTATTCTCACTGAGATGGTGTGTTTCTCAGTCTTTGGCACCAACGTATGTGACTGTGCAGACCAATTCTGTATCCGCAAACTTTGCCACACACTTGGCATGTAAAGTCCGGGTATGCTGGAAGAACTTTGTTTTGGTTGTGCCTCCGTTGTCTACACTCTTCTCTGGCCAGGTTCCGAGTTTCGAGATGAATGGTTCCTTCGTTGCAGGGGGCTTGCCATTGTTTTCTGTCAGAGACATTGGTTATAAGATCTTTTGGTATGATGTTGCATTTCTTCAGAGTTGTCCTTATATGATCTTTATATCTCTTTTTCTGTCCCCTTGGGTTGCGGCGCACTGCAGGGAGTTGGCCATACAGAACTTGGCGGGGAAGGCGGTGCTCAGACATGCGGAACACGTGTCCGACATATCTAAGCTGATTTTTAGTTAGCATGGTTTCTATGCTGGCTGACTTTGCCCGCTGGAGAATTTGCGAGTGAGGGACTTTATCATCCCATATGAGTCCTAGGATGCGCTGTAAGCATCGGATGTGAAAAGACTCAAGTTGTTTCTTGTGACGCTGGTAAGTAGTCCAGGATTCAGCACCGTATAAGAGAGTGGAGAGACATACAGCTGTCTATACTGATACTTTTGTCTCGATTCTCAAGTTGGTGCTTTCAAAGACTGGATCTGAGACGCCCAAAAGAGGCTGATGCATGGCTGATTCGTTCAAGGACTTCTGCATTAATGTGTTCATCTGTTAGTACACTCCCAAGGTAGGTAAAATTCTTCATCTGTTTTACATTTTCGCCATTTATCTGAAATGCTAGAGGCTTTGCTGCTTTGTTTCTCGGTGACAGTATTTCTGTTTTATTGACCACTACCACCATCATCACAGCTACCACCACCATCACCACCACCACCACAGCTATTACACAGTTATCTGCTGAATGATATCGTCTGTTCGTAGCATCAGTGAAGGAACTGACATCGGGCCGTAGATGTGCTATCCCCTTCTGTGTGTGTGTGTGTGTGTGTGTGTGTGTGTGTGTGTATGTAAACAGATGCATGAAACTCCACAGATGCATGAACCCCCCCCCCCCAGGATTATAGTATACTGGATTTACTCCCTTCTTATCTGAGGTCATCCCCTGTGCAAGGAACTAAGGGTGTATTGCAAAGTAAAGGTAAATGGTGAAAAGAAAGATAAAAGTGATGAGAGAGAGAGAGAGAGAGAGAGAGAGAGAGAGAGAGAGAGAGAGTAAAAAAAGAAGTGTGAAAGAAGGATGGAGAGGCGTAAGAAAATTAATGGAGGAAGTGAGGTGGAAAGAAGGAAGGAAGGGGAGGAGGAGGAGGATGGAGAGGGGAAGAACTGGAGATACAAGATGGGGGAAGAAATATATAAAGACAGGAGGAAAGAAAACAAAAATAAGGAAAGGAAGAAGGAAATTAAAAATGGAGAGACGAGGGAGAACGATAGAGAGAGGACAGAAAGACAGGCAGATAAAGAGAGCATGGAAGACGAAGAGAGGAAGAAAGAGGAGGTGAGAGTGAGAGGAAGGAGGAAAAATTTAAGAGAGGTAGGGATGAAAGGACACTAAAGAGCGGAGGAAGGAGAGAAGTAGAAAGAGGCAAGAAAGAAAGAAATGTGGAAAGAAGAAGAATAGGAGGCAAATGAGAGCAAGTGGCTATGGAAAGAGAGAAGAATAAGTTGATGAGGCAAGGGGAGACAGATGAGGAGAAACACGATGAAGAGAGGAAGATAGAAGAGAGAGAATGAAATGGAGGGAAAGAGAGGAAGATGAGGAGAGGAAGGATGGTAAGAGGATGAAGAAAGGAAGACAGGAAAAAAAAAGAATCATGATTAGAGGATATGACAGAGACAGAGAAAAGGGAGAAGAATAAATAAGGGATGGACGAGTGTAAGGAGAGAGAGAGAGAGAGAGAGAGAGAGAGAGAGAGAGAGAGAGAGAGGATAATGGGCACGGGCTATATAGGCAGATCTAAGACTTGCACTATGAACGGTCTTCTTTAAGTTCAATAAAATCATCTGCTGGTGATAAGAATAGAATAAATAAGATGGCAGCTTACTAAAGGGGAAGGTTTAAGACTGTTCTAGACTCTCCTCTCTCTCTCTCTCTCTCTCTCTCTCTCTCTCTCTCTCATCGGCTGAGGTATGCCACATGTGCAAAACCTTCACCATAACTGCTACCATCACAACCACAGCACCACTAACACTACAACTGCCCTAACTACCACCATAACAGTCATAACTACCAGGAACACCACAACTACCACCATCACAACCACGGGACCTACCATCTAAACCACAATTACCATCATTACAACTACCACAATTGCTACAAGTACTTCCATCACAGTCACAACTACCACCATCACCACAGCTACCATCATACAAACCACCCTAACCACGTCGTAACAACTACCTCAGGTTCATCCACAACTACCAACAGCACTACAACTACACCAGCGACAGTTACCACACTCACAACCACAACTACTACCATCACCAAACTGCCGCCACCACCACAACTAGCAACATCACAGTCAAACTTATCATCATCACACCTAACATCACAGCCACACATACCACCATAACCAAAACTACCACAATCACCACAATTACCAGTATCACACCCACACCTACCATCATTATAATTACCACCATCATCACTACTACCACCATCATATAAAGAACTACCACCATCACAACTGCCCATCCATCAAAACTACATTTACCATCTTGATCTCAGCTACCAACATCATCATCGCAACTACCACCACATCTACAACTACATGTATCACAAGCGCAACTACCACCATTACCACCACAACTATCACTATTTACAACTACAGCTACCATCATCACCACAGCCATAACTACCACCATCAACAACCACAAGTACCACAATAATTACAACTCTTCCTACTACATAAGGTTTCCTTTACACCTTTTGAAAATCAAATGAAACCTTTGATATCGGTTATGGTAGTTTGAATAGGAGAGAGAGAGAGAGAGAGAGAGAGAGAGAGAGAGAGAGAGAGAGAGAGAGAAGGGGTGGATAAAAATAGTAGGAAGGTATAGAGAGGAGGAAGCATTGGGAACAGATGAAAGATGAAGAAAGATGCAAAGAAGCAGTAGTAAGGAAAAGACAGAGTAAAGGCCCTCTCCCACTTCGGCGTAAATAGGCACGATGAAGCCACGATGAAAATCGTGGCCGAAGTCGGTGATGTGTCGACGATTCTGACCAAGAATCGTGGTGTCGGCATAATACCGGCGACACCAGTACGACAAAACGCCGAAACCTCGGCGGAGTATACGATATAACTGGCGACTAGTAACCGACATATCGCCGATATGTCGGCGTAATGCACAAGCATTATTCTAAATTCAAATTTTAACGTTTTTTTTTATGGCGACTCAACGACGATAAAGGTACAACGGCGGCGTGCTCTCGACGATGTATCGTCGATGTGTCGGCGAATGCATCGCACACACCTCGCAGACAAAACGCCGAGGCCATCGCAGGTGCCTCGCCGTCATCGGCGTATTTAAGGCGATTAATCGACGTTCATCCGCGAAATGTCGGCGATATATCACCGACATTCATAAGATGAAATATTACTGTCGCACAACCAGGTACACCCGCGAACCAAAGTTTCGGTACCCCCCTCGATGGAAGGAAGTGGAAGTCAGGGTTAGAGAGAGGGCAGGTGAACGGACAACCGTGAGTGGTACTTTGGAACTGAGCTACGTGGCGATTAGTGAGAAACCTAATGACACTGGATTCGAAACATTTCCATGCTATTCACCTGCAAAACATTATGCGTTCGTAACATACATACTGTAACATAATAACATAAACTACTGTGTTATCATGGTGTCCTGTGATACTGACCCATCTGTTTCGGATCCTCATCACACAAATAAAGCACCGAGCCAGTTGTATATAAGTTGCAACTTGTCATTATAACTGAAGTCATAATTTTTGTGAATGTTATCCCTGGATTGTCTATAGCTATAATATAGAATGATTGTGAATTTAATGTTGATTCTCACAGTAGTTGTGCGGATGGTTATAAATGTGGCAATTATTTTATGTGGACGACTAAACCACATTGTGATGGACAGCGGAAAGCATTCGCCAATAATTTACTATAACCAGATGAAATTAGATGCAAACAACACAAAATATTATGAGACAACGAAGACACAGCTGTGGTATCCTGCTCCGCCTTGTTATCAAGGCCTTAACTGTGGCTTCACCTCATACGTGCATTATTTTCCTTCAGTCTCTGCCTCTTTTATTACTCTTACTTCCCGGTATCCTCTTACTGCGCGTCGTCATATTCCTTGGAGGGTTTCTTGTCTTCCGGCCCTATAACCCGTACTGTATTACAATATTCCTCGCATCATCACTCCCAGACAACGTTAGCACAAGACTGCTGAATCTGTTAATACCATTATTGCCACTGCCACTACTACTGTAATCCCCCTTTTCCTATTGTGTCTAATTTCCCTCACAGTACTACTACTGCTGCTCCTATTACTACTCCACTATAGATCTGTATAATAATAAATATGATTGTCCTTATGTCTGTGTATCTGTTAATCATAATTATTGTCCCTATCCCACCGTCGACAACTCGTCACTGACGCGGCACCGCTACTCCAGTTCCCACCCACCATGGATTCTACTCCTCCCCCACTCCGACACCACATTACCCTTCACCTCATCCTTGGGCCAGAAGGCCTATTGGTCACCCTTTACCGGTGAATATACGTGGCATGCATTAATAATAAAAAAGAAGGCATCTGAGAGCTAAATGGTAATCGCCCTTTAAAATATTCTGTTTGCCAAGTCCAAACTTTAGGCCATATTTTGATACCATGAAGGTTTTATGTTGATAGCTCAAGTCATTCATGAGATTTAATGGTGCTAAAGGCAGGCAATGAAAACTAGTTGACCTTTAGCAGTTAGTTTGGTGACCTTGACTCTGACCCCGAGTTGCCATTTTCGAACTCCTCCAAGATTTTGGCCATATCTTGATACGCTGAAGGCTTCATGTTGATAGCTTAAGCCGTTCATGAGATATAATAGGAACACACACACACACACACACACACACACACACACACACACACACACACACACACAGATGCAGTTAAAAACATGATTGCTCCGCCTTCTAAAGGTAGGCGATAATAATATAATAATAACAACAACATCGTAGATGTGTACTGTAGTGTTCCTAACATTACACTTAATAACTGCAGACCCAAACGTGCTTATATTACGGAGCACTGATATATTAACCACAAAACCGACCACAGACCGTTCTTATCATTAACACTACACCTTCCCTATAGCACTTCACCATGGTAATACAACCCACTGTAGTCCTCTGTGAGATCGCTACACGTGTTTGGGAAAAATAACAGTGCACCACATGCCTACAAACCACTAAAATAAGCATATGATGTTTCACTGACATCCATCAAATAGCGTAGGGGAAGTTAGAGGACAAACAAACAAACGACTGGACACAGACAGACAGAAGCAGAATGTCTCGCATCGGTATGTAACGACCTGACAAAACTCTTGTGATCCTGCATTGCAGGTGTCATCACAGTAATAATAATAATAATAATAATAATAATAATAATAATAAAAATAATAATAATAATAATAAATAATTAAACATGTTATTAGGCACGATACTGAGAAGGACACACACTGGAATAGCATGTGTCGACGCAATGCAGAATCTGTTTGCCATGACAGAAGGTTGGGTTGCGGTCAAACATTAATTCAGTATTACTATAACCCTGCCATTACAGCATATTATGGCAGTGTTTGGTTTTATATGTCACAGCTGTTTTCACTTGTTTTATCAGGGAGATTATGGTGTTTGTCCTCCTCTGTATCATGGATATTACCATGTGAATACTACTACTACTACTACTACTATTACTACTACTACTACTACTACTACTGCTGCTGCTACTACTATTACTACGATTATTATTATTATTATTATTATTATTATTATTATTATTGTTATTATAACCATGATGACACCTACAAAGCAGGATCGTATTAGTTTTGTCAGGTTGTCATATACCGATGCGAGACATTCGGCCTCAGTCTATGTCCAGCCGTGTGTTTGTTTGTTCGCTAACTTCTAGGCAATTTAATGGATGTCAGTGAAACGTCACAGGTGTATTTTAATGGGTTGTAGGCATGTTGTGCGCTGTTATTTTTCCCAAACATGTGTAGTGATCCCACAAAGGACTTCAGTGGGTTGTATTACTATGGTGAAGTGCTACAGGTAAGGTCCAGTGACAATGATAGGAACGGTCTGTGGTCGATTCTGTGGTTAATATATCAGAGCTCCGTAATATAGGCACGTTTGGGTCTGCGACTTTTATAATTATGTAATGTTCGGAATACTGCAGATGTATGTTGTTGCTGTCAATTTTATAATTATTCTTATTAACCCCTTAACCGCGGGGCGTCACTTTCGTGACGCTCGGCTACAATGGATCATACCGCGGGGCGTCACTTTTGTGATTCTGTGTTATTTTGAATTATCCCGGGCTCTCAAGTGGTGGCTTGTATCATATATCAGTACTGCCAATGTTCAACACTAGTCAGCACTCCAAATCTCATCTGTACTCCCATCCATTGTTGACATTTTAGCTATTTTAACCCCTTCCTGACTCCCCTCCCTACCTGCCCTCCATTACCCTCTCCTCTCACCTCCCACGCCGCGCTGCGCTACGGAAATTTCCCCCTTCTCTTTCCACAGATTTCATCCATTGAAATAAGGCCTATGCCCTATATTTTTACCCAATAATATATACCAAAAAAAAAACAGGTAAGTGATAGTGTTATACTCCAGAAATTGCCTAATTATCACCTGACAACACCTCACGTGCATTCATTCGCTACATTACCACGGTAATTTCCCCTTTGATTTATGCCTTGTAATCGATGTCTGTAATAAAAATATATATCAGAAAGGAAGGGAGAATCCTAATTGACATTTACAGTCACCTGGAACTACCTATTTCTATATTTATTGCCGAGATTTTCTACCTATAAAAAATTAGCATGTAAGTTAGCAGCAGTAAGCCTAAAGTGTCATTGTCAACCCTTCCCTTCTCAGATAATTTACCCCCTTCTTGACTCCCCTCCCTACTTGCCCTCCATTACCCTCTCCTCTCACCTCCCACGCCGCGCTGCGCTACGGAAATTTCCCTCTTCTTTTTCCACAGATTTCATCCATTGAAATAAGCCCTATGCCCAATATTTTTACCCAATAATATATACCAAAAAAAAACAGGTAAGTGATAGTGTTATACTCCTGAAATTGCCCAATTATCACCTGACAAAACCTCACGTGCATTCATTCGCTACATTACCACGGTAATTTCCCCTTTGATTTATGCCTTGTAATCGATGTCTGTAATAAAAATATATATCAGAAAGGAAGGAGAATCCTAATTGACATTTATATTCACCTGGAAGTACCTATTTCTTTATTTATTGCCGAGATTTTCTACCTATAAAAAATTAGCCTGTAAGTTAGCAGCAGTCAGCCTAAAGTGTCATTGTCAACCCTTCCCTTCTCAGATAAGCCGCGGCATTTAGTTCCTTGTCCTCCACTGCAGAGACAACATGTCGCACTCGCGCCCGCCATTCCTGCCGCTTCTGCGCCCATTGCAAAGGGCCCCGTGACCTCTACCCCCAAGAAAAGTGTTGAGGCAAGCAGGAAAGGCCTCAGTGACTCTGCAGTGGCACGAGAACTTGCTGAATTGTCGATGATAATAATGGACAGCGATTTTGACGATTCCGGTGAATCGTGTGATGAGCCGGGTGAACTTATCGCGCCAGAAACAGCGACAACAAGTGCTCCTACCAGTGAATCTGTGTGTAGCTCCAAGGGAAAGGAGCCTTTAGTGCAGGAAGGAAAAGAATTTGGGAAGGGAGTGAAAAGGCGGCGTGTTAGCCCCAGAACAATGCCCCCACGTGACCCAGCCCGCCATGAGTCACGAGATCATTCACCTCCCCGTTCCCCAAGCCCCGCTTTACTCATCTCGTCATCATCGTCGGCTGAGTTATCTCCGGAGTCTTCGTCGCCGGAGTCACCACCAGCATCAACAGTGAAGGCCGGCCGTAGAGGTAGAGGTAGATCTAAGAGAGTGAGAAGTAGTGTAGCTAGTAGGGTAAGGGCTGCTAGTGCTGTACGGCAACCTAGGGTCAGTGCGAGTGACCTTGACCGTGATAAGCCTCCCTCTCAGCCAACCTCCACCACCACCACCACCACCATCCCTCCACCGCCACGCCAGGGAATCCTGGACGCCTTCGCGTGGACGGAAGGGTCAGATTTTGTCCCCGAAAACCTGGTTTTCGATGAGAGCTCGTCAGGAGTTCAGCCTGCCTTCACTATGGACGAAAATGCTGAGTGTGTCGACTACCTTTTGGCCTTCCTAGATGACGAAGTCATGCAGCACATATGTGATGAGACTAACAGGTTCGAATCACAACGTGCTGCTAGTGGTACAGGTGCAGCCAAGATGCAACAGTGGACCATGCTGGGAGTGCAGGAGCTGTATGTGTTCTTTGCCCTCATGCTTCTTATGCCACACTCCAAGAAGCATGAGTTGGAAGAATACTGGTCCATGGACCCCTTACTACCCTCACCGACCTTCAACAAGTACATGGCCAGAGATCGCTTCCGGAACATCATGGGAAACCTGCACTTTGCCGACAACGATGTACCTTCCCAAACCGACCCACTCTGGAAGATCCGGGAGATTCTGAACAGAATGAAGGATAAGTTCATGTCATTCTTCCACCCATTTCAGAAGGTTGTCATTGATGAGTCCTTGGTTCTGTTCAGAGGACGTCTTCGGTTTGTCCAGTACATTCCAAGCAAACGCCATCGCTTTGGAATTAAGTTCTTTGTACTGTGCGACTGTAAGACGGGGTACATCCTTGACTTCGTCATATATTCAGCCAGCACTGTCGATCTCGATAAAACACACCCCCTTGGCTTCTCAGGCTGTGTAGTGAAAGTGCTCCTAGAAAAGTATTTTGGTGGGAATCATGTGCTGTATACAGACAACTACTATACAGCACCGAAACTTGCCAAATACCTTTCTGAGCACGGCATTGGCTCCTGCGGCACTGTCAAAAGTAATCGTGCCAACTTCCCCAAATTCCCAGAGGCAGGAAACTCGCAGCGAGGAGACGTGCACCTACGCAAGTCTGAGAAGATGCTGGCACATACGGTGGCATGACAAGAGAGTCGTGCACATGCTCCACCACCGTACATAAGGGGGAGATGAGAGACAGTGGGAAGGTCGACCGTAGGACAGGCGAACCTGTGATGAAACCTGATGCTGTGTTGGACTATAATATAAACATGCGGCTGGTGGACAAGTCCGACATGATGATTGGGTGAGATCGACTGCCTCAGGAAGAATACTAGGTGGTACAGGAAAGTTTTTCTGCATCTCATAGATATGACGATGCTGAACGCCTTCATCCTGTACAAGATGAAAGGTAAAGCCACCCAAGTCCTTCTCCCTGAGGTTGTTCGGCCAGGACTCTGTGTCCAGCAGCTGCTGGAAAAATATGGTAAGGTGCAAGCAGCAACTCCAAGGCGCCATCCAGTTACACTTCCCGACCGACTTGAGCAGAGGGCGTATATGGAGCGGCACAGACTTGAGCTAATGCCTGCCACAGGGAAAAGGAAGGCTGCGATTCGCAGGTGTCAGGTATGTGCGCATACCACACGCCGCAGACACCTGAGCATAAACGCACCTCTTGGCAGTGCGCTGAATGCCAGGTTCCCCTCTGTGTAACCTGCTTCTTCGATTATCACAGCCAGAAGCAGTTCTAACAGTGCAAGTGTGGAAGCAGAATTATTTGGAAATAATGTGTAAATAATGTGTAAATAATGTGTAAATAGCAGGTGAAAGCAATGGATGTTCAGTTCATATGATTGAACAGTGTACTATAGTTTCATCTTACTGAAAGTGACAGTGAATAACATATTGTAAGTAAAATAGAAGGGTAAATATTGAAAATAGAATAGAAAATGTAAATAGTAATGTAAGTAATTAGTAATATAAGAATATGAGTACAAATAATTTATGTTATAACAGTGAGAGTGAATCCGTGGCTCTCTACGTATTTTACTGACTGAAAAATAGAATGACTTCAGTGACAATAAAATAATACGACTGAATGAAACTTATGGAGAAAGACTCCAGATATATATAAGTGTGATATAGTAATAGAAATATAAAGTGTGAGGGTTTTTATGAATAATAAATGACAGAGTGCCTAGAGCGAACTAGCGCAAGTGCGGCGATCAGACGCGCTCGTAATTTCCATTGCTTTCACACTGTTTTTTTTTAGTATGGATCCCAAACTACTTGAAAATGGTAGAATAGTGTTTATAGTGTTTGTATCTGGCTGTGGTAATCATATAACGGGTTGTCGGGAAGTGTAAAGTGGAGACTTAGTTACCCTACTTCAGAGGTCTCCACAAGTCCTACGGAAACTGACGAAGGCTCAACAATCATTCCAGGAGAAAGCTGAAGGTATGTGCTATAAGCATATATAATTTTATTATTCTAGGACTAATAACTGATTTTTAGCAAATATTTTTTGAGAGTCTCTCGGAGCCCAAATAACCCCGCGGGACACGCAAGTAATTGGTAAACAAGCCCGCGGTGTAGGGGTTAATGCATGCCACGTATATTCACCGGTAAAAGGTGAACAACAGGCCTTGTGGCCCAAGAAGGAGGTGAGGGGTAAAATGGTTCGGAGTGGGGGAGGAATAGAGCTCATTGCGGGTGGGAGAGAGGGGGGTGGGGTGCAACTGGGGTAGCGGTGCGGGGTAAGTGACGAGTAGTCGACGGTGGGACAGGGACAATATGATTAACAGATACACAGACATAAGGACAATCATATGTATTATTATACAGATTTATAGTGGAGTAGTAATAGGGGTAGCAGTAGTAGTACTGTGAGGGGAATTGCAGTAGACACAATGGGGAAAGGGGGAATAGTAGTGGCAGTGGCAATAATGGTATTAACAAATTCAGCAGTCTTGTGCTAACGTTGTCTGGGAGTGATGATGCGAGGAATATTGTAATACAGTACGGGTTATAGGGCCGGAAGACAAGAAACCCTCCAAGGAATATGACGACGCGCAGTAAGAGGATACCGGGAAGTAAGAGTAATAAAAGAGGCAGAGAATGAAGGAAAATAATGCACGTATGAGGTGAAGCCATAGTTAAGGCCTTGATAACAAGGCGGAGCAGGATACCACAACTGTGTCTTCGTTGTCTCATAATATTTTGTGTTGTTTGCATCTAATTTCATCTGGTTATAGTAAATTATTGGCGAATGCTTTCCGCTGTCCATCACAATGTGGTTTAGTCGTCCACATAAAATAATTGCCACATTTATAACCATCCGCACAACTACTGTGAGAATCAACATTAAATTCACAGTCATTCTATATTATAGCTATAGACAATCCAGGGATAACATTCACAAAAATTATGACTTCAGTTATAATGACAAGTTGCAACTTATATACAACTGGCTCGGTGCTTTATTTGTGTGATGAGGATCCGAAACAGATGGGTCAGTATCACAGGACACCATGATAACACAGTAGTTTATGTTATTATGTTACAGTATGTATGTTACGAACGCATAATGTTTTGCAAGTGAATAGCATGGAAATGTTTCGAATCCAGTGTCATTAGGTTTCTCACTAATCGCCTCGTAGCTCAGTTCCAAAGTACCACTCACGGTTGTCCGTTCACCTGCCCTCTCTCTAACCCTGACTTCCACTTCCTTCCATCGAGGGGGGTACCGAAACTTTGGTTCGCGGGTGTACATATTGTACGGTTTACGTAGGCTATGTCGTATTAACCTCACCGATGCATCGCCGATACATTGCCGACGCTTCGCCGTATGACCGTATGACATCTCAACGTTTTTTTTCACCGCCGACGCCTTGCCGATGTCGACGATCATACGCGGTTTATACGCCGGGTAGTCGCCGACGTCGCCGAGGCGTCGCCTTGTTGTTTACGACTAATCTGCGAAATTTTACAAAATCGTGGAGGGCCACGACATGCAGCATGAAAACGTCGTGGTCCCCCACGACAAATTTCCACCTCGTGCGACGTAACGGCGCCATGCCACGAATGGACAAGATTTTGATCACGAATACCCACGATTAGGGATTTTTGACACATCGTGACTTTATCTTCCACACTTTCGCCGAAGTGGGAGAGGGCCTTAAAAAGGGTAACGAAGTAAGGCACTCCAATCCCGCAACTTGTTTTAAAAATTCAGTTCTTGGCATCCCTGCTCGATTAAATACAACTTAGGAATGGCCTGTGCTGTAGTAATAAATGATTGAATAAAGAGTATAAATAAGTACTCTAGTTCAAAAAGTCTCCTAAGTAGAATAAAATCGTCTGGTTATGGCAAGAATAAAATATAAAATACTAATAGAACTGAAAAAAAAAGTAGATCCTGATGTCTTGAAATACAGACGAAATCTTGACTGTCTTCTTCATTTGATTTTCCTGCGAGTTACATAAGATATATATATATATATATATATATATATATATATATATATATACACACACACACACACACACTAATGCATGCCCGCAAATATTTTCGGGACTAACTAACAGCCTTTCCTTCACATAATATTTGCAGATACCTGTAGCACTGTTTCCATACCGTTATTGAGGCGACAATGACCAATTCTGAAGAGGAAGTAGAAAAAATGATTTATGCGTATATCCCCCTCTCACAGTTTCCAACAAATTCACGCTCTCACTTCCCGCAAGGTTGCCAAAATTTTGTTTGGTATTTTTCTGACAGTCCCTGCACTTACCACGACCTAACGTAAAAAGAACTAAGTCAATATCTACTACCGTTCTCGTGAAAGAAACAGATAAACGCACGGATAGGCATTTTAGCTTGTTGAAATTTCCGGCACTTTCACCCCGTCGCGTCGTGCACAATCGCCATTTATTTTTTTTTTATGCACCTTGGACTTAGCCCGACCCAATGCAAAGTTAATTAGGTCGATATCTATTACCGTTCCCGTGAAAGAACCGAATAAATACACAGACCGACATTTTCGCCTGTCACATTTTCAGACAATTTCGCACCGTCATGTCAGTGAAATTGCCCCCCCCCCGCCCAAAAAAAAAGTGCTTTTCTGACACTCCCTGGTCTTAACCCGGCCTGACACAAAATGAATTAAGTCGATATCCTTTACCGTTCTCGTGAATGAAACAAACGCACAGACAGTCACACACATACATAGCTTGAATGTATTATATATATATATATATATATATATATATATATATATATATATTGTTACATAGCCTATGATTTCATCATCCTTTGTATAATTCTAACGTACAGTATGCTGCATGTTTGATCACGAGCGTGTTCTACCTCACTCCCCCCTTCTGCTCCCTTATAGTAAAGTCGTTCTTTCTGTTGTTCAGAGCAGGATTGTCAACTCTTTGTCCCCTATGGCTTCATTGCGCGTCCTTCTTACAAGTTGTATCAAGCTCTGCCCGCCCCTATATAATGAGCTCAGTCTCTGCATTAATTGCCACTTAGATCTACTCCTCATTTTGTTCACATCTCTGTCCTCCCCTGTACAGTTGTTATTATTTTTGTGAGTGCTCAGGAAGTCTCCAACCATCTAGCAGCTGTGTAATTTGAGTATAAGTGTTATTACATTTTTTCTTGTACTGTATAGCATAAGGTGTTAATTCGTAGGCCTGGTAAGGTTTTTGTGATTAATGTAAAGTTTTACTGTCAGCCAGTAGTAATATTATTTTGTATCTGTAATAATATATATATATTGCATTAACTGAGCATTATCAGGTTTTCTCATTTTATCAGGGCTGACTTAGATAAATTTACTCTTGCTAATTTCGTGTTAATAGCGGCTATTGCAGTTAACCATATATTTAACCTGTTTTTTGCCATTACATTATCCTTATGAGTCCTGAATGTTTAGTTGTTAGTTTGAGCATTAAACTATAACTTGTAATTTTACCTAACTCTTTTGTTTTGAACCTGGAAAGTTGCGGGACAGTAGTGATTTTTAGTATTCTCACTTGAAGTGTTCATTATCTTTCTCTGTTCCGTAACATAAATTTGGCGACCTCTTATCAGGATATTCAGGATATTATCATAAGGATATTGGTTGATATTTTGTGACTGTGATTTATTCATGATGTCTACTATTACTACGCTTGATGAAGCCAAAGATTTTTTGTCAAATGTGCAAACAGTGTGTGATGTAGAAAACAGAACAAAGAATGAACTTAAGCTTGTTGCTCAACAATTGGGAATTGCTGTTCGCTCTTATCATTCTAAAGATCAAATTGTTGACATAATTAATAGAAGCTTGTTTTATGTAACTCCTCCAAATAAGCAAACGCAGATTGAATTAGCTAAGTTACAGCTAGCCCTGCAGGAGGCTCGTGCTAAGGAGGCTGAGTTTCACGCACAAGTTGAACTTGCAAGGATTCAGGCAGACCATGAGTATCGCATGAAACAATGTGGAACTCTAACATCTAGCTCTGATGATTTTGATGTGGCTAAAAATGTTAAACTTGTCCCTCCTTTTAATGAATCTGATTTAACATAGTATTTTCAGTTGTTTGAGAGGGTAGCTACAGGTTTTAATTGGCCCAAAAAGTATTGGCCAGTACTCCTTCAAACTGTTCTCACTGGTAAAGCTCAAGTAACTTATGCATCTTTGCCTCAGGATCAATCTGATAATTATGATGTAGTTAAGAGCTTGATTCTTCAGGCCTATGAGCTTGTTCCTGAAGCCTATAGAGTAAAATTTAGGACAACTTATAAGCAAGATAAGCAATCCCATGTTGAGTATGCAAAAATCAAAGAAGATCTGTTAGAGCAGTGGTTAAATTCTAAGAATGTAAATTCTGATTTTGATAAATTTAAGCAGATGATTTTGCTGGAGGACTTCAAAAGGTGTATTAATAAAGATGTAAGCCTATATCTTGATGAGAGAAGAATAGATAATTTGTCTGATGCTGCAGTTTTAGCTGATGAATATGTTCTCACTCACAAGAGATATTCTAAAGATAAAAGGAAAGCTGAGAGTAAGTACGTTGCCTCTACTCAGAGTACAGGTAACAGGAAAGAGAATAAAGATGATGTTTCTCAGGAAGTAAATACCAGCTTCACCTCTAGATTTCAGAAAAGTAAATGTACTTATTGTAGTAAGCTTGGTCATACTACAGAGAAATGTTTCAGGAGACAGCGTGATGTGAACAAAAAGGAGTCTTTAAATATTCAGTCAATTGGTCTAGTTTCCACCCTTCAAAGTTCCCAGAATTCTTTAACTGAGTTAACTGAACCTGCTTTGATGGGTAAATTAAATTCTCATGATGAAGCTCCTCTTTTGAGCAGTAACGTGGGTGACACTCTCAAGAGTTCATGTGCTAATTTACTGTCTGATGGTTTTGTCAGTCCTCTGGACAGTAATGACAGGAAATCAGTTAAAATATATCGTGATACAGGTGCTTGCCAATCCCTTATGCTGACCAGTGTTCTAGGCTCTAATGTTAATTCCTCTGATGAAACTGTAATCTTACAAGGTGTAGGGAATAATTACTTCTCTGTCCCTCTGTGCAGAGTGAATTTAGAGTCTGGTTTTGTTAATGGTTCTGTTATGGTTGGGTTGGTTGAGACACTCCCAATGTCAGGTGTAACTTTCTTACTTGGAAATGATATTGGTGGAAGTCAAGTGTGTCCAGCTCCTCAGTTGTCTAGTGAGCCAGTGGCTGCGACCCAGGATTGTGATGTCCCTGATGTGTTCTCTGCATGTGCTGTCACTAGGGCTAAGTCTAAAGTTACTGGTGACTTAGAGGATAATGATGATGATGATGTTATCCTAGCTGACACTTTTCTTGCTAATTTGGACCACTCACCAGATGAGGCAGTACCCCGTAGTGTTGGTAATTTGTCTCGTCAAGAGTTGGTCGAGTTGCAGGTTGCTGACCCTGAGTTGAAAGGTCTAGCTAACTCTGCTTGCTGTGAGGAAGAGTCAGCTGGTGCTTCTACTTGTTATTTTATAAAGTCAGGAGTACTTATGAGGAAGTGGAGACCCCCAACAGCATCAGCCGACTGTGAATGGGAGGTTGTACATCAAGTTGTCATCCCTCGTGTTTGTAGGCAGGATATCATTAGAGTGGCTCATGATTCCAGTTTGGCAGGACACCTTGGAGTGAGGAAGACTGGCACGCATTTTGAAACACTTCTACTGGCCAGGCATCTTCAAAGATGTTTTCTGGTATTGTAAGTCTTGTCACACCTGTCAAGTTGTGGGAAGTGTAATCAGACCAAAAAGGTTGCACCTCTAGTTCCCATTCCTCCTTTTGAGGCGCCATTCACCCGTGTGTTGGTGGATATTGTGGGCCCTCTTCCTAAGACTTCTTCAGGATTTTCTTATGTGTTGACCCTGATTGATATGGCTACTCGTTATCCTGAAGCCATTCCACTTAGAAATATCTCGGCAAAGAACGTGGTTAAGGAAATGCTAGGGTTCTTCACAGAGTTTGTCTACCCAAGGAGGTACAGTCAGACCGGGGAAGTAATTTCATGTCAAATGTTTTCAAGCAGTCTCTGAAAGAGTTGGGCATCACCCAGATCACGTCTTCAGCTTACCATCCCCAGACCCAAGGAGCACTGGAGATATCATCAAACACTCAAATCGATGCTCAAGAAATACTGTTTGGAACATCAGAAAGACTGGGATAAAGGTCTTCCATTCGTTGTATTTGCCGCAAGAGAATCTCCAAATGAATCACTGGGCTTCTCACCCTTTCAACTACTGTTTGGCCATGAAGTAAGAGGACCCCTTAAGCTACTCAAGGAATGCTGGCTGTCGGAGGAAGATGACGTCAACCTGCTGGAGTATGTGATGAAGTTCAAAGAACGGCTGTCCACTGCTTTACAGCTGGCGAGAGGGAATTTAGGAGCTGCTCAGGAGAAGATGAAGACTTGGTATGATAATAAGTCCAGGTTATGCCACTTTCAGCCAGATCAGGTTTTGATTCTGCTACCGGTGCATGAGTAACCTCTTCAAGCCAAGTTTAGTGGTCCTTATTTCGTGGAGAAGAAACTCAGTGATGTCAACTATGTCATCGCCACACCAGATCGTAGAAAGAACAAGCAACTTTGTCACATCAACATGCTAAAGTTATATCACAGGCGGGACGAAAATAACCCAGTCTGCATTGTAGCTGTTCCACCCGAGTCTGCAAGTGAAGCTCTCCCGTGCAGCATGAGCCTGAGTGATAGTTTGGGGAAGAATCCTGATATCATGAATGATCTCCAGACTAAGCTTTCTCATCTAGCTCCCGAGGAAAGGCAGGAGTTTTCGGCATTATTGCAGGAGTACCCGCAAGTGTTCCGTGCCACTCCAGGAAGAACCACTGTGTTGATGCATGGTGTCGATGTTGGAGACGCAAAGCCAATTTAACTGCCTCCTTACCGTGTGAACCCAGTGAAAGTTCCTCTCATCGAGAAGGAGCTTGGCTACCTGTTGGACCACAAGATGATTGAGCCCTGTCAGAGCGAGTGGAGTTCTCCTGTCACTCTAGTCCCTAAGCCAGGTGGGTCACAGCGGCTTTGCATCGACTACAGACATGTTAATCAGATAACCAAAACAGACACTTACCCTCTCCCTCGCGTGGAAGATTGCATAGACAAGATCGGAAAGGCTAGGTACATAAGTAAGTTTGATTTGTTAAAGGGATACTGGCAAGTACCTATGACTGAATGTGCTAGGGAGATCTCATGTTTTGTAACACTAGGAAAGACTTTTTCATGTTCTGTAATGCAATATGGTATGAAGAATGCACCAGCCACATTTCAGAAGCTCATGAATGTTGTAACAGAGGGTTTGGCAGGGTGTGTTGTTTATATTGATGATGTATTGATCTTCAGTGACAACTGGAAAGATCACCTATGCCATGTCAGTAAATTTCTTGAGCGTTTGGTTCAGGCTAATCTTGTAGCTAATTTATCAAAGTGTGAGTTTGGTCAAGCTAAAGTTCAGTACCTTGGGTACGTAATTGGTGATGGACACGTTGCACCACCAGCAGCTAAGGTTCAGGTTATAAGTGATCTTCCCAGACCTAAAAGTAGGAAAGAGCTACAAAGATTTTTGGGAATGGTAGGTTATTACAGGAGATTTGTTCTTAACTTTTCAATTCTTGTATCACCACTTACAGACCTACTGAAAAAGGGAGTTAAATTTGTCTGGACCAATGACTGTGAATCCTCTTTCAGCAAACTTAAAGCTATCCTATTAAGTCAGCCAGTGCTCGTTGCTCCAAATTTTGCTAAGCCTTTTAAGATGGCTGTTGACGCAAGTGATACAGGAGTTGGGGCTGTTTTGCTGCAAGAGGATGATCAGGGTATTGAACCCCCTGTATCTTATTACAGTAAGAAGTTCACTCCACTTCAAAAGAACTACTCCACTATTGAGAAAGAGCTTTTGGCCTTGATTTTGGGTTTACAGCATTTTTCATTTTATTTGTGTTCTGGTTTTGACCCCATAGTCATATATACCGATCATAACCCACTGAAATTCCTTAGTAAGTTTAAAGATAAAAATCAGAGATTGACAAGATAGAGTCTACTTCTTCAGGAGTATTCATTAGACATACAACATGTCAAGGGGAAAGAAAATTTTATTGCAGATTGCTTATCTAGACTTTAGACAGATTGTTTTAGAGTAATAAGAAATTTCCTTTGTAAATTCCTTTTTTCTTTGTGGGGAGGTGTTACATAGCCTATGATTTCATCATCCTTTGTATAATTCTAACGTACAGTATGCTGCATGTTTGATCACGAGCATGTTCTGCCTCACTCCCCCCTTCTCCCCTTATAGTAGAGTAAGTCGTTCTTTCTGTTGTTCAGAGCATGAGTGTCAACTCTTTGTCCCCTATGGCTTCATTGCGCGTCCTTCTTACAAGTTGTATCAAGCTCTGCCCGCCCCTATATAATGAGCTCAGTCTCTGCATTAATTGCCACTTAGATCTACTCCTCATTTTGTTCACATCTCTGTCCTCCCCTGTACAGTACAGTTGTTATTAATTTTGTGAGTGCTCAGGAAGTCTCCTACCATCTAGCTGCTGTGTAATTTGAGTATAAGTGTTATTACATTTTTTCATGTACTGTATAGCATAAGGTGTTAATTCGTAGGCCTGGTAATGTTTTTCTGATTAATGTAAAGTTTTACTGTCAGCCAGTAGTAATATTATTTTGTATCTGTAATAATATATATATTGCATTAACTGAGCATTATCCGGTTTTCTCATTTTATCAGGGCTGACTTAGATAAATTTACTCTTGTTAATTTCGTGTTAATAGCGGCTATTGCAGTTAACCATATATTTAACCTGTTTTTTGCCATTACATTATCCTTATGAGTCCTGAATGTTTAGTTGTTAGTTTGAGCATTAAACTTTAACTTGTAATTTTACCTAACTCTTTTGTTTTGAACCTGGAAAGTTGCGGGACAGTAGTGATTTTTAGCATTCTCACTTGAAGTGTTCATTATCTTTCTCTGTTCCGTAACAATATATATATATATATATATATATATATATATATATATATATATATATATATATATATATATGCAAGAAAGAAGGAACCAAAGGCCAGGAGCCCACTGCGTTTGAAAGACTGGAGATCATAGGAAGTAGGAAATACAGACAGAGGGAGACAGTTCCAGAGATGACATGTTGTATAAATGAAGGACTGGTAGTATCGGTTAACTCTTGCATTAGAGAGTTGGACAGATGAGAGTTTGTTGCTAGACGGACGCTACCTGCCCGTCGTAGAGGTAGAGGGATGCAAGCAGACAGTTCAGAGGAGCAGTGACCATTAAAGAAGCGATAGAAAAGAGATAAACATGCAACAGTGCGGCGAAGAGACAGGTTGAAGGGAGCCAGTAGGAGGAGGAGAGTTAATGAGACGAAAAGCCTGTGACTCCACCCCATTGAGAAAAGCTGTATGTGGGGAGCCTCCCCACACATGAGAGTTGTACTCTACACAGGGACAAATAAAACCCGTGTATAAAGTAAACAACCGTGAAGGGGTAAAGAAGAAATGGAGTCGGCTTGTCACACCCAATCCCTGGGAAGCATATTTTACAAGAGATGCAATATGATCTTTCCAAGATAAGTCCCGAGTGAATGAAACCCCAAGCATACTCAAAGATGATGCAGGATTGAGCTGGATATTAAACATTCGTGGATATTCCTGTGGAAGATTGCGTAGGGTTGACAGGTGTAAAAACTGAGTTTTTGATGCAATAAAAATGACAAGATTATTTTTACCCCAGTCATAGATACAAGCCAAGTCAAACATTAAGTGTGCCATAGCCTCATCCCTTGTTTGTTGAACTAACTGCAGAGATGGACCTTGCGAGAACCGAATGGAAAGGTGAAGGGTGAAATCATCAACGTATGAGTGGATAGGGTTAGACGTACAGCTTAGAAGCTCATTGATGAATAAAACGGAGAGAGTTGGTGATAGGACAGAACCCTGTGGAATACCACTACTGATAGAACTAGAAGAACGATGCCCGTCTGCAACCGTGTCTATAGAACGACCAGAAAGGAAGCTATAGATGAAGGCACAGAAAGAAGGATAGAAACCGTATGAAGGCAGTTTGGAAATTAAAGATTTGTGCCAGACTCGATCGAAAGCCTTTGAGATGTCAAGTGCAATGGCAAAGCTTTCGCCAATGTCCCGAAAGGAGGATGACCAGGAGTCTGAGAGGTAGGTGAGATGATCGCTAGTGGAGCGTCCCTCACGGAACCCATACTGACGATCAGAAAGAAGATTGTGACAGGAAAGATGCTAAAAAAAATTTCTGTTAAGAATTGACTCGAAAACCTTTGAAATACAGGATATTAAAGCAATTGGACGATAGTTAGAGGGTTAGGAATGGTCACCCTTATTTGGGACTGTCTGAATGAGAGCAAACTTCCAGCAAGAAGGAAAGGTACAAGTTGAAAGACAGAGGCAAAAGAGTTTACCTAGGCAGGATGTAAGCACAGAAGCACAATATTCTTGAGGACAACAGGAGTGACTCCATCAGGCCCATATGCCTTGTTATTATTAAGACCAGTGATGGCAGAAAATACATCAGCTGAAGAAATTTTAATGTCAGCCATGAGGAAGTCAGAGGAGGGAAGTGATGGAGGAACAGCACCAGAATCGTCTAAGGTGGAATTGGAGGAGAAAGTCTGAGCGAAGAGATCTGCTTTATCAGTACAAGAAATAGCTACAGAGCCATCAGAGTAGAAAAGAGGAAGGAAGGATGATGAGGTAAAGTTGTTAGAAAGGTTTCTGGCAAGGTGCCAGAAGGAGCAGGAAGAATTCGAGTTGGAGAGTTGAAAGCATTTACTACGGATGAAACAGTTTTTAGCAGAGCGAAGAACAGACTTAGCACGATTCCAGGCAGAAACATAAATAAGATGTGATTCAGGGGTGGGCTGGCTCTGGTACCTTTTATAGGCCCTCTGCTTGTTGTGACAGCATCAGAACAAGTGTAATAAAACCAAGGCTTTCTTACATTAGTCAAAGGATATGAGAAGGGAATGGATGTTTCCATGCCCGAGAAAATTACTTGCGTAATGCTCAAAGCACACTCAGATGGCTCCCGGCCATGGAAGCAAAAATCATTTCAGGGAAAATCAAAGAAGTACTGCCTAAGGGCCTCCCAATCCTCAGCTCCAAAGTGTCACAGACGACGATTCTTTGGGGGTCCACGGGCCATACCGGAGCGATAGAACAGGTCAAGGTAATAAGGTTGTGATTGGAGGAGCCCAATGGAGAAGAAAGATTAACAGTGTAAGCAGAATAATTAGTTGTAAGGAAGAGGTCAAGTATGTTGGAGCTATCTCCAAGGCGGTCAGGGATACGGGTAGGGCGCTGTACAAGCTGCTTTAGGTCATTAAGGATAGAAAAGATGTAGGCTCGTTCACCAGGTGGATCATTGAAAGGAGAGGAGAGCCATAAGTCGTGATGAACATTGAAATCTACTAGAATGGAGATTTCAGGGAAAGGAGAATGGATAGAATGTGTTCCATTGTAGAAGTAAGATACCGGTAATCGAAGAAGTTTTCATAGTCAGTAGAATTAGGAGATAAGGAAACAGCACAGATATATTTAGTCAGAGAATGACACACACACACACACACACACACACACACACACACACACACACACTCACACACTATATATATATATATATATATATATATATATATATATATATATATACATATATATATATATATATATATATATTTATATATATATATATATATATATATTTATATATATATATAATATAATGTACGTGAAAATGTCTGTCAATTGCTTCACTGTCTTAGCTTCCTCGTATCACTCTTTCCCCTGCTTGCTATCTCCCTTTTCTCATTCCCTGCCTTTTTATACATTCTTCCCCTTCCATCTATGTCACCCGTTTCTTTTCACGTCCTTCCTACTAACTCTTTCCACTTTCCCCCTGCCATTTCCTATCCCTGTCCCTGCCTCTCTTTCACTCCATCCCATTCCTTTGTTATTCCATCCCTTTCCATCCTTTCCTGTTTTTCTGCTATGGAAATTATAAAAATTAAGGGGAATTATTTGAAGGTATTTAAAGAGGTCTAACTGGAGTAACTTTAGGGAAAGTTTATTTGTGTGGTTTAACTTTATGGCCACTATGAAAAGTAACTGAGTCACTAATCGATGATGTAGCTTGGAGGCCAGTTTCTGGAGAGTTTTAAACTTTTCCGTACAACTGTATCATCATTAAAACGAGTCAGATGGGTGGGATGGGCAGGGTCGAGTGGGTGGGTGGGATGATGTGGTGGGGCATAGTAGGGCAGTGTGGGTGGGCGGGCAGGGTGACTGGGTTGGTAGGTGAGCATGCTGAATATATCTGGGGCTTCATCTCGGAATTTATCGTGGAAAGACCATATTACATCTCGTGCAAGATTTGCCTTTAAGAGATTTTACTCACAGCACAGCTGTTGACTTTGGAGAAGAGTTTCCTGTGCGGAGTACAACTCTCATTTGTGGGGGGGCTCACCACATACAGCTCTTCTCAACAAGGTGAATTCAAAGGCTTTTTGTCTCCTCAGCTCTCCTTCTCTTTGTGACTCCTTCAGATCTATGTATCTTCGCCGAACTTTTGCATCTTTAAAACTTTTCTATCGTTACTTCAATTGTCGTTTCTCTTCTGAACTGTCTGCTTGAATTCCTACTCCATTACAGCGGGCGTATAGCACCAGTCTGGTAGCAAACCGTCACCTCTTTTCTGTCCAACACTCTAGTGTAAGAATCAAAAGATACTCCCAGTCCTTCATGTTTGAAGTAGGGCAGCTCTAGAGCTGTCTTCCTCAATCTGTATTTCCATCTGCCAATGACCCCCAGTCTTTTAAATGGAATGTGTCTAGGTAGGCTATCTGAAAATGAAAGAATCTTTTTTTTTTTTTTCCTTGAAGGGAGCAATGTTGAGGGCTTCCAGCAATTGATTTCCTTACCTTAAATAAAAAAAGGGGTTGGGTTGGTGAGTGGATGGGCAGGTTGGGTACATGACTGACAGGGACAGAGTGAGTGGGTGGTTTAGTGGGCAGGATGGGTGGGTTGTTGGTAAAAGTAGGTCTATAAGTAAGACGACCATGGTGTGAAGAGGGTCATGGAATATTTTAGTTCCTGGGGAATATATCCCTGGGGCTTTAGGCCCAAGGAGGAACATAAATCCGGTGAGAAAAATGAGACCGACCGCAAGGGTCGTCTGCCAAAGGGGAGTGGCCCTCCAGGGTGACAGGCAATTCCGGTATGCACGAGCATGTTTTTTACCAGGGCAACGCCAGGTTACTTGCTCGTATGTATGTATGTATGTGTCTATCTATCTATCTATCTATCTATTGCCAGACGCCATAATCCCGTAAGCAGTGGCCATTTGACTTTGAGTTATTTGTTTTACGCGGAGGGGCACTAACCCTCCACCAACCCACTTGCTGACACTTAGGGATCACGTATGGTTTGGTTATATGGTTACCACCCAGCGTTGTAAATGGTTTCTTGGCTTACAGGAAACCATTTGGCTTGTCATTTAGTGTAAAGCCACCTGTAAGGGAAAGAAAAGCAATAAGAAGTGACAGGAAAGATGGGACAAATAGGAGAAGAGGAGGGCAGGCACAGAAAAAGAATGATAAAGGCTAAGGAAGAAGTAGGCAGCACTACATCAAGTGAGTGGATGATGGTCGCCACCACCTACCACATGTATGTGTAATATACATAAATAAACAAATTAATAAATAAATTATATATATATATATATATATATATATATATATATATATATATATATATATATATATATATATATATACAGAAAGAGAAAGAGAGAGAGAGAGAGAGGATGAGGAGTTGGAGGAGGAACTGGAGGAGGAAGATGGAGGGAAAGTGGAAGAGAGGGAACTTGCCCTAATTTCATGACTGCACTTTTACGTTAACTTCCGCCATCAGTGTAACGATGATGACACAAGGCACGAGAGAAGTGAGGCAGGAGGACAGGAAGGAGACACTGGAGGAAGAAGAATGAAAATCTCTCTCTATCTCTCTCGTTCTCTCTCTCTCTCTCTCTCTCTCTCTCTCAACACATCAGTCCAAATGAATTAAAAAAAAAAGACAAAGACCTGCCATAAAGTAGCAATTGTCATATTGTAGTAGCACAATGGGATAACGCGGGTGATACATGCAGTGATTTTGTACCACCTTAAGTGAAAATAATTAATCAAACTCATAGGTATTACACTCTGTCCCTTTTGGCGTAACTTGAAATTGCTCTTTTCCTTTCTGCATATTAGCACATAAGCCCGTTTGCGGTCACTCTTCCTAGGGTTCATCTTCCCACACTCTTTTTTCCCTATGGTCCTATTATCATTCTATTGACCAAGTTTCCTCCATGACCTTTTAATCCCCCCTGTACCGATTTTCCCCCCCGGGCTCATTTCCCTCTTTGGCTGTGGACCTGTATTCCTCTATGGATCTATTTTCCCCACATACCGATATACCCCAATGAATCCACTTTCCCCCATGGACCTCTGATACCAGTGGACATGTTATACTACACGTGAATCTGTTTTTTCCCCTATGGCCTTATATTCCCCATAGACTTATTTCCCCTACGGACCTGTTTCCCCCCTGGACCTGCTTTCACCCTGGGGTACACTTTCCGTCCATTAGCCTAGCTTTCCTCCATGGACCCATCTTCCGTTTAATGACCTTTTTTTTTTTTTATGGATCCATTTCCCCCATGGACCTTTTTCCCCACATGGACCTATTTCATCCATGGACCTATTTCATCCATGGACCTATTTTAACCCATGAACCTATTTCCTCCCGGGCCACACCGAGCCCCCACATTATTCTATATTCTTCACTTGGGACTATTTCTTCCCTGAACTCCTTAGATTTATGTTTCCACTTAGGCACAATTCCCCCAAGGCCGTATCTATATCTATAATAATACAAATCTATCTGTCTATCTATCTATCTATCTCACCATGTCTATCTATCTATCTAATATCTATCTGTCTGTATATATATATATCATCTCATCAGCCGTTTTTGAGTGTCCACTGCAGGACCGGCCTATCCCGACCGAAGTGGGGACGATACAGCCAATATATCTCTACCAAGTGGCTTAGGCTGTGTGGTAGTGATTGTATGTAGTGTGAGAAGTGCTTGTAAGTGTAAATGTAGTGTTGGAGTGGCTTTGGATGTGTGTGTAGCCTGTGAACCAAGCGTAATTGGCCCTCGTAAGCCAACTGGGTGCAAGCATACTTAACCCGAGATGTCCCGTCGATGTATGGGTACGTTGCAACATTTGCATTTGCCAGTCCCGACGATGTACTGGTACTTCGTGCAATTGCAAGGTCCCTAATTTGCACAATTTTCAATTTTCGCGCATGATTTTTCGTACGTATACACGGGACACCTTCCTCTATTCCTCTACAAGATGCCAAGCAGGAACAATGCCTTACACAGCATAACCTCCCCCCCCACCCCCCGCACGCCATTGTCTCGGCAATTCACCTGTTACCAGTGACCTGGTCAATAAAGACATTCAGAGCCAGAGTGATTCCCCAATCGATGACACTGTGGAAGACAAAGTTTACATAGCATTAGAGGAAGAAACGGTCAGAAATGATGATCAGGTAATGTGGCAAAAGGTCAGGTATGGTGATGAGTTAGTGAGTGAAACAATGCTTATAATGCCTATAATACTGTTTGAAAACCAATATACTCTCGTACTACATATAAATTCGTACCAAATAAATAAATAAATACTGTTCATGAGTGGTGTGAAATAGTTACCCTCCCATAGAACTCTTTTTCTTCGGTGCCAGCCTGTTAGAAAACCCAGTAAGGTAAGGAGGTACTGCTACCTGGGTCGAGTATTTTAAACCTCAGGTGAGTGATTTCTCTATGAAATTTCGATGTTTCTTACCAAAAGCGGATGTTTTAGCCAAAAAATTTTTTCGAAAATACCTCGGATTGGGGGGTGTCGGAGGTGCGAAATAGCTCGGGATGTGACGGGTTAATAGTATGCGACACTGGTCCAACCACAGCACCCCTTATGTCTGCCAAGCAGTACGTGGCCAGAAGAACGCTCCCAAAGTTTATTACCCCGGCGGGGCGCAAACCCTCGTTCTTCAGTGTACAAAAAAGCACACTTTACCACAGTCTCATATATATATATATATATATATATATATATATATATATATATATATATATATATATATATATATATATATATCAATCTCTCTCTCTCTCTCTCTCTCTCTCCCTCTCTCTCTCTCTCTATATATATATATATATATGGGTGGTAGGTGGGGGCGATAACCATCACTCACTCGATGTAGTACTGATTTGGGTGTCTGCCCTTTCCTCTCTTCCTTCCTTCCTTCCTCTTCTGTCTTTCTTTCCTTCATTCTTTCCTCTTTCTTCTGCCTACGTGTGACTTTACACTCCCTCTTCTGTCTTTCTTTCCTTCATTCTTTCCTCTTCCTTCTGCCTATGGTTGACTCTACACGGAGTGACAAAGCTCTAGGGCCTGATGTGTCCCTCCTGTTGTCCTCAAGAACTGTGCTTCTGTGTTTACACTCCCTATACTCAATTTTTTTCTTTACTGAAGTGAAGATGCACTTGACAGGTTGGTGATGACTGGCTGAATGCAACATGTCCGAATAACATTTCTGACCCAGATTTCCCCCTCAGATATATGTTGTTAATTAATAATACCAACGAGTAAAGAGACTATAAAGTAATGCTGCATTCAGCCAGTCATCATCAACTTGTCAAGTGCATCTTCGCCTCAGTAAAACAAAGCTGAGTATAAGTAAACTCTTCCGCCTTTGTCTATGAACTTGTACTTTTCCTTCTTGCTGAAAGTTTGCTCACATTCAGCCAGTCCCAAAGAAGGGTGACCATCCCCAACCCTCTAACTATCGCTCAATTGCTTTGACATCCTGTGTCTCAAAAGCTTTCGAGTCTGTCACTGACAGAAAACTTTTAAAGCATCTTTCCTATCTCAACCTTTCTTTCTGATCGTCAGCATGTGTTCCGCCAGGGACACTCCACTGGCGATCTTCTCACCTACCTTTCACACTCCTGGTCATCCTACTTTCGGGACTTTGGAGAAAGCTTTGCCATTGCACTTTGCATCTGAAAGGTTTTCGATCGAGTCTGGCACAAATCTTTAATTTTCAGACTACCCTCTCAGGGTTTCTATCCATCTATCTGTGTCTTCATCTATAGCTTCCGTTTCTGGTCGTTTTATAACTGCTTTTGAAGACGGCCACAGTTCTTCTCCTAGATCTATCAACAGTGGTGTTCCTCATGGCTCTGTCCTATTACCAAGTCTCTTCCTTATAATCATCAATGACCTTCTAAGCTGTAAATCTAACCCTATCCATTCATACCCTGATGATTCCACCCTTCGCTCTTCCATTCGCTTTCCGCAACGTCCATCTCAGCATTTACTTCAACAAACAAGGGATGAGGCTATGGCACACTTAATGTCTGTCTTGGCTCGTATCTCTGACTGGGGTAGAAGTAATCTTGTTTTTAATCCATCAGAGACTCAGTTCTTACACCTATCAACCCGACAAACTCTTACACAGGAGCATCCACTTGTGTTTAATATTATCCAGCTAAATCCTGCATCATCCTTGAACATACTTGGGATTTCATTCTCTCGTGATTTATCTTGGAAAGATCATATTACATCTCTTGTAAAATCTGCTTCCAAGAGATTAGGTGTGTTAAGCCGACTCCGTGCCTTCTTTACCTCTGCACAGTATTGACTTTATACTCCGGTGGTATTCGCCCCTGTGAAGAATACAACTCTCATGTGTGGGGAGGCTCCCCACATACAGCTCTTCTCAATAGGGTGGAGTCAAAGGTTTTTCGTCTCATCAACTCTTCTCTTCTTACTGGCTTCCTTCAACCTCTGTCTCTTCACCGCACTGTTGCATCTTTATCTCTTTTCTATCGCTACTTCAATGGTCACTGCTTCTTTGAACTGTCTGCTTGCATCCCTCCACCTCAAAGACGGGCGCGTAGCACCCGTCTAGCAACAAACTCTCATCTCTTTTCTGTCCAGCTTTCTAATGGAAAAGTTAACCGTTACTTCCAGTCCTTCAATTATGCAACAGGTCAGCTCTGAAACTGTCTCCCTCTGTCTGTATTTCCTACTTCCTATGATCTCCGGTATTTCAAACGCAGTGTGTCTAGGCATCTCGAAATGAACTGATCTTGAATTTGCATTAAAAAAAAAAAAAAAAAAAAAAAAGGTTTCCTGTACACCTGGAAACCATACACCACACTGGGTGGTAACCAAATAACCAAATAATGGCGCCTGGTCGTCTAGTGGGTATACTATTTAAGGTGCTCCAATCGGATTGAGCCTGTGTAGGTTTATATCCAAGGGGTGGCTGAGGTTTATTGCTCACGTAATGCCACTCAAGGATGAGTGAGGCTGGTCACTCTCATCTTAAATGTCAGGACCAACTTGCCTAGGCCCTGGTTCCTACGCTTCTTTTGTGGCGACATAGGATTGGATGATGGATGGTGGGATATATATATGTATATATATGTATGTATACATAAACACACACACACACACACACACACACACACACACACACACACACACACACACACACACATACACACACACACACACACACACACACACACACACACACACACACACACACACACACACTTAACAGTACATACACCATGTATACATGCGCTTGCGCGCACAGATACTTGCATACATGCACGCAGAAACACACACACACACACACACACACACACACACACACACACACACACACACACACACACACACATGCACACACTTCCAAACACACCTCAGCATGCACACCCACTCACCCACCCACACACACACATATATACACACGTGCGCGCGTATGTGTACACTGGTTATAAGATGATAGTGTTTCAATTACGGTACAGTACATTTTAACGTTACCAGAATATAAACGAAAGCATGAACGCTTAAGATAACGATTAATGTGTGCATTGCACCGGCATATCTTGAGGAATATTAATATGCTATAAATTCTGATGGAAATATTTATGTTTCTAATTAACCTCCAACCCAACTACTGACTGGGACGCTTAGTTTTTCGAAAAACAATTTAAATTACATAACTCCTTTCCAACTTATTTCCTTCCCTCAATGTACGTTAAAGATTGCATTGTTACCCAAATGGCTGTCATTTCCTTATTTCCTTTGTCTTTCAGATAACTGGAGAGGGTAGTCAATGGCCTCAAACGAAGACCTTTATATAATTTCTTAGATGACTAAGCTTGATCAAAGGCCAGTCGGCCTTTATCGCTCATCCAATGAAGTAGAGGCCATTAATAACGTCCATTGTGATATGGCTAATAACTGGTCTTCATAAATTTATGTAAAATCCAAAATAGTCTGTCGAAGATAACTGTAATGAAAGGAAGTGTGTTTAAACTCTCTTATGTATTTCTTACTCCTTTGGAGGAGAAATTTTTGCTCGTTGGAAATTTACCCTCCTATCCGCCTGAAGTGTTGTATAGGCGGTTACAAATCAAACGCACCCTGTAAGCATGATTTTTCATTCTCCATTAAGACCCTGCCATCTAAGATAGGAAGGAGTAAATATGATGACTGTCTTATTCAGTGTGAGACTGTGTTATGGACTGTAGATTGGAGAGCCCATCGTCCAGTCACATGACGCAGGGCTGATCTTAGGTGATTCTACAGTGAGTGACAAGCCAAATAGTTTCCCGTAAGCCGGGAAAACATTTACCACGCTGGGTGATAACCATACAACCATAACCTACGTGTTCTCTGAGTGTCAGGTTGGCAAAGCGGGTTGGTGGAGGCCCAGTGCCTCGACCCAGGAATTAGTTAACTATAAATGCAAACACAAAGTCGAGGACCCGGACGAACCTACAGTAACCGGCTAAGGACCTGCCAAAGGGCACATTGAAGATGGCAACTTGCAATCTGTGTGGTGGGAATCATGGAATGAAGGAAAATGAGATTGCACAGGTGTTTTAGGAAGCAAATACATATATGTATGTATATTATATAGACTGATAAATAGATAGATAGATAAATGTAGATATAAATAGATAGATAGACAGACAGAAGCAAAAATATAAGAATAGATAGCTAGATAGATAGATATAGATAGATAGATAGATGTAGATATAGATAGATAGATAGATAGGTAGATATTTAGATATAGATATAGATAAACAGATAGATATTTAGATATAGATAGATAGATAGATAGACAGATAAACAGAGATGTATATGGGCTTACTGAGACTAAATTGGAGAGGTGAACGTGTGAGAATGAGAGTATAGATGAGGTATGTGCTGTAGTACTCGCAGATGACAATGAGAGAGTAAAGGAAGGTGTATGCACTGCTGCATACAAAGGACGGAAGAAGAGACTAAAGGGACATGAATCAGTTGGAACTTGGACTATATGGGTAAGAATGGGAGTGAGAATACAAATATAGGCGAATGTTTGTGTGTATACTCTGATAGAGGGGCGAGAGGCTAGAGTGAAAGAAGAGTTCTGTGCGAATGTGAAAGCGTGCTTGGAGAAGTTTGAGAGAAAGAGAGTGCTTTTTATTGGAAATAAGAATATAAAAGTGAGGAATGCTGGAGTTGAGGGAGTGGTTGGCCAATGAGGTATACCCACTGAAATGGATGGGAATGATAGTCCCCTGCTGGACACTGTGCAGGGAAGGGCTTGGTAATAGCCAGTATCATATATAAGCATAAGATGATCCAAACGTATAAATGGCACGTACGTAAAGCAATGGTTGATTATGTGTGTGTCGATGACTGAATGAGATCTGTGTTGAATGCGAGATTGCATAGCAGATAGGTGAGCTGACTTTCGGATCAGTACATAGCAATGTCTAAGACAGAGGTGCAAAAGCAATGAGAGGTAGAAACAGACAGGGGGGGAAGCAGTTCATGCACGAAGAGTAGAAAGACTGCAGGACGAAGAAAGAAAGGCGGCAGTCAAGAGAAAACAGAAATAGCGACTAAGCAGAAATGATTTGGAACAGATGAAGGAGGTGGAAGGCATGTGCATGATACATGAAAAATCTGCCCAGCATGTGAGGCTGGGTGTGGGGTGAAGAGAAAACATCGAGTGAAAGGAACAGGGTGTTGGAACGAAGAGATGAAACGAGCTTTGGAACTGAACAAGAAAGTAAAGAGTAACTGGGAAGGAATTAGAGGAATGGAGGATATAGAGAGACAGAAAAGGGAGTTACGAAGAGGAGAGGATGAAAAAAAAAAAAAGTGAGAGAGAAAGAAAAGAGTGAATGAAGAGAATGGGAGAACTCTAAGTGTAAAGTGAAGGGAATGTATGAAACTGACTTGAAAGGTTAAGAGCATAATACAGGTTGATAAGAGAAACAGTAAATGGATGAAAGATAAAAATGGCAGAATGTTGGTGGAGAAGGGATAGGAAGTGAGCGAATGGAGGGAAGATTTGAAGGAATTATTCAGTATAGAGAACGAAAACAGGGCAAGTATAAGTAGTTGGGAATGACTGGGAGAAGAAGAAAGGCGACAAGGGAAGAAGAATTCAGTAGGATGGGAAGTATTCGATGAAACAGAGACCTTGTTCAATTGTTACACAAGATTAGGACTGCTGAGAACAAGGTACTGTCTTATACAATGAATGTTTTGCACAAGAAATTGCTGTATTAGACGAGGGTGATAAGTAGGTATCTATGACATCTACTCTTAAAAGACAAATTAAGTTTTTATCTAGACAAGAGCCTCACTAAATACTGAGGCCAAATTCAAATGGCAACTCTTAGTGACTCCACTAAGTATCGTATACTGTTAACTATAATCATTCAGTTACAGACTTACTGAACGGAACAGGTCATGTTTTCCAAGTACTGTGGAGTCAACCACGTAGTTTTCACAGAACAGAAGAGATGGATAATCAGAATGCGACAGGCTGTGATAATCACACAATTACAGCATTACCTATAAGCATCTACAGGGAAAACATTATCTAGTGGTGCATACACCGCTCCATCCTGAATTTCAGTTTGAATGGATCAGTCCATTTATAGTCATGGGTGTCGACTACACGAGAGCTATAACAGCAAAGACTGACATGGAATCTCAAGATGAGTCTATGTAATATTATTTATATGTGCCCTCACACGAGGGGACATATAAACACAGCTTCATTCACGTCTTCCAAAGACGTATTATTCGGCAGAGATATCTTGAGTGATAATGCAACGGCAATTGTTGGCGCAGCTCATTACTTAATGGAATTAACAGAAGACCATAAATGCAGTGCAGTTCCTGATAGGAAAGGGTTGTGAATGGCGATATACCTATACTCGAGCCCCTTGGTTCGGTACTGCTGTATATGGGAAAGGATAATTGATATAGTCTAGGCATGATTTAAAAAGTAATAGGAAGGACACTGATTATGTTTTCTGCAGACTAGAAGCTACAGTTGAGTACAGGATTTTGACTAATACCTCCAGGAATTTCAACGATTTAGACTCTATCACGCCAACAATGTTAGTAAGAGAACGCAGGCTGAAGTTCCCTAGTGATAATTCTACCACAGAGGATCTCCAGAAGTTAATGAGAGCTACGTTACCTCATAATAACAATAAGTCGGAAGATCTTTGGAAACAATGATTTTATGAGCATTTATCATTACTCAGGGAGACCTACAGATCTGGATGTGGATCCAGTGAGTATACTGTATACAAGTATGGCCACAGAAAAGCAATGTTGTACTTGTTCGCGATAAAAGACCGCCGGCTACTATGGAAACTGCATAGAATCAAGGATCTTTTCACAGATCCTAATGTACGAGAATTTACTAGAGCTGCCTATATAAAGAATGATGGGGGACTGACAGTGAGATCTGCAATAATGCTGAATGTCCTAAACCTGGACCTCGTGAAGAACAGAAAACTTAACTGTCTACGGCCACTGGAGGCACTGGCGGTGTTCCCCGACCTTCATGTCAGGCTGCTCTAGCTTCGGTGCGAGGTTGATAGTTTAAGCTCATGGACGGACTCATATGATTCATGTTCTATTACACAGTTCATGATTTTTATGACGCGAATATACTTGAATTTGTACAGTTGCGGAAGAATATTCTGCCTCATTTTGTATGGCTTGTGGAGATATCTGGCAACTCTCTCGGCGTAGTAGGCTAAACAGTTCATACGAACCTCCATGAGTGAACAGGCCGAACGCACTCCAGTTGTGTATGGATCTCACAGTTGCCTAAAACTATTTCCTTTATCATTACTAGCTATGGTTCTGTCTATCTATCTATTGCCAGACGCCTCAATCCCGTTTGGGGTGGCCACAAACAAATCGCCTCCAAGTCGCCCTGTCCCCCGCCATTTCACTGCCCTGCTCCCAACTCACACCCCCCTCTCTCATATACCTCTCCACCCCATCCCTCCATCTCATCCTCGGTCTCCCCCTCCCTCTTCCACCCTCCACCTCACTCACATACACTCTCTTCGTCAGTCTTTCACCCTCCATCCTCTCCACATGGTCAAACCACCTCAGTGGTTTGGCCATGTGGAGAGCTATGGTTAATATATAGCTATGGTTAATATATATGGTTAATATATAGCTATGGTTAATATATAGAAAAATGTGTCTATAACAAGAATGTTTCATTCTTGGGCTATGAAAGAGTATAAGGAAAACAGTACAGCTATCAGACTGTCTGAACTTATATTATCGTATCACTCCTCCGAAATATCAGCAAACTAACCTGTCACTCACGGCCACTATCAATAAAGTAATCAGGATGTTATCTTTACGCAATGGCGTGTTTCCGTGACTAATGTTTCTGTTGCTTATCAGCGGCACAAATGCAGTGAATAGGAATTACTCATAATAATACACATGTATGACTATCACCATGGATCAGGAAATACAGTGAAAGTTGAATGGCACATCAACCCTTTATATGAACCGAAGTTTTCACCGAATGTTCCGTTCGAGTGACATCGAATCTCACGTTCCAAGGAAACGAAGGGGAATCGTTGTTGCGATTCTGTATATAGCTATGTAACACGAATACCTTAATCATTTATACCCCTATTAAAATACACATCAATGAAAGTATGATTTAAAAAAAAATGGTAACTTTGATATCAACACCAACACCATTTGGATGCATAAACATTCAGACGACTTGGTGTAATGCTCTTCAGAAATGTCACAAGTGTTAAACTATTCCGAAAACAGCAACAGTAACACGCGTTATCATGAATAATGGATTACTTGACACGTTAAGAATACGAAATAATACAATATATATATATATATATATATATATATATATATATATATATATATATATATATATATATATATATATATATATATATATATTGTTACGGGAACAGAGAAAGTTAATGTACACTTTAAGTGAGAATACTAAAAAATCACTACTGTCCCGTAAAGTTCCAGGTTCAAAACAAAAGAGTTAGGTAAAATTACAAGTTAAAGTTTAATGCTCAAATTAACAACAAAACATTCAGGACTCATAAGGATAATGTAATGGTAAAAACAGGTTAAATATATGGTTAACTGCAATAGCCTCTATTAACACGAAATTAGCATGAGTAAATTTATCTAAGTCAGCCCTGATGAAATGAAAAACACTGGGTAATGCTCAGTTAATGCAAGATAAATAATTACAGATACAAACTATTATTACCACTGGGCCTGGCTGACAAAATGAATTCTACACAATTTACAAAAACTTTCCAGGCCCAAGAATTAACCTTATGCTATACAGTACAAGAACAAAATACAACAACACTTATACTCAAATCACACAGCTGCTAGATGGTTGGAGACTTCCTGAGAAATTCACAATAATAATAACTGTACAGGGGAGGACAGAGATGTGAACAAAATGAGGAGCAGATCTAAGTGGCAATGATGCAGAGACTGAGCTCATTATATAGGGGCCGGCAGAGCTTGATACAACTTGTAAGAAGGACGCGCAAATGAAGCCATGGGGACAAAGAGTTGACAATCCCGCTTTGAACAACAGAGAAGACGACTTACTCTACTATAACGGTAGAAGGGGGGGACGGAGGCAGAACACGCTCGTGATCAAACATGCAGCATACTGTGCGTTAAAATTACACAAAGGATGATGAAATCATAGGCTATGTAACACCTCCTCACAAAGAAAAAAGAAATTTACAAAGGAAATTTCTTATTACTCTAAAACAATCTGTCTAAAGTCTAGATAAGCAATCTGCAATGACATTTTCTTTCCCCTTGACATGTTGTATGTCTAATGAATACTCCTGAAGAAGTAGACTCCATCTTGTCAATCTCTGATTTTTATCTTTAAACTTACTAAGGAATTTCAGTGGGTTATGATCAGTATAAATGACTATGGGGTCAAAACCAGAACACAAATAAAATGAAAAATGCTGTAAACCCAAAATCAAGGCCAAAAGCTCTTTCTCAATAGTTGAGTAGTTCTTTTGAGGTGGAGTGAACTTCTTACTGTAGTAAGATACAGGGTGTTCAATACCCTGATCATCCTCTTGCAGCAAAACAGCCCCAGCTCCTGTATCACTTGCATCAACAGCCATCTTAAAAGGCTTAGCAAAATTTGGAGTAGCGAGCACTGGCTGACTTAATAGAATAGCTTTAAGTTTGTTGAAAGAGGATTCACAGTTATCGGTCCAGACAAATTTAACTCCCTTTTTCAGTAGGTCTGTAAGTGGTGATACAAGAATAGAAAAGTTAAGAACAAATCTCCTGTAATAACCTACCATTCCCAAAAATCTTTGTAGCTCTTTCCTACTTTTAGGTCTGGGAAGATCACTTATAACCTGAACCTTAGCTGCTGGTGGTGCAACATGTCCATCGCCAATCACGTACCCAAGGTACTGAACTTTAGCTTGACCAAACTCACACTTTGATAAATTAGCTACAAGATTAGCCTGAACTAAACGGTCAAGAAATTTACTGACATGGCATAGGTGATCTTTCCAGTTGTCACTGAAGATTAATACATCATCAATATAAACAACACACCCTGCCAAACCCTCTGTTACAACATTCATGAGCTTCTGAAATGTGGCTGGTGCATTCTTCATACCATATGGCATTACCGAACATGCAAAAGTCTTTCCTAGTGTTACAAAACATGAGATCTCCCTAGCACGTTCAGTCATAGGTACTTGCCAGTATCCCTTTAACAAATCAAACTTACTTATGTACCTAGCCTTTCCAATCTTGTCCATGCAATCTTCCACACGAGGGAGAGGGTAAGTGTCTGTTTTGGTTATCTGATTAACACGTCTGTAGTCGATGCAAAGCCGCTGTGACCCACCTGGCTTAGGGACTAGAGTGACAGGAGAACTCCACTCGCTCTGACAGGGCTCAATCATCTTGTGGTCCAACAGGTAGCCAAGCTCCTTCTCGATGAGAGGAACTTTCACTGGGTTCACACGGTAAGGAGGCAGTTTAATTGGCTTTGCGTCTCCAACATCGACATCATGCATCAACACAGTAGTTCTTCCTGGAGTGGCACGGAACACTTGCGGGTACTCCTGCAGTAATGCCGAAAACTCCTGCCTTTCCTTGGGAGGTAGATGAGAAAGCTTAATCTGGAGATCATTCATGATATCAAGATTCTTCCCCAAACTTTCACTCAAGCTCATATTGCATGGGAGAGCTTCACTTGCAGACTCGGGTGGAACAGCTACAGTGCAGACTGGATTATTTTCGTCCCGCCTATGATATAACTTTAACATGTTGATGTGACATAGTTGCTTGTTCTTTCTACGATCTGGTGTGGCGATGACATAGTTGACATCACTGAGTTTCTTCTCCACGAAATAAGGACCACAAAACTTGGCTTGAAGAGGTTGCCCATGCACCGGTAGCAGAATCAAAACCTGATCTCCTGGCTGAAAGTGGCGTAACCTGGACTTCTTATCATACCAAGTCTTCATCTTCTCCTGAGCAGCTCCTAAATTCTCTCTCGCCAGCTGTAAAGCAGTGGACAGCCGTTCTTTGAACTTCATCACATACTCCAGCAGGTTGACGTCATCTTCCTCCGACAGCCAGCATTCCTTGAGTAGCTTAAGGGGTCCTCTTACTTCATGGCCAAACAGTAGTTCAAAAGGTGAGAAGCCCAGTGATTCACTTGGAGATTCTCTTGCAGCAAATACAACGAATGGAAGACCTTTATCCCAGTCTTTCTGATGTTCCAAACAGTATTTCTTGAGCATCGATTTGAGTGTTTGATGATATCTCTCCAATGCTCCTTGGGTCTGGGGATGGTAAGCTGAAGACGTGATCTGGGTGATGCCCAACTCTTTCAGAGACTGCTTGAAAACATTCGACACGAAATTACTTCCCCGGTCTGACTGTACCTCCTTGGGCAGACCAAACTTTGTGAAGAACCCTAGCATTTCCTTAACCACGTTCTTTGCTGAGATATTTCTAAGTGGAATGGCTTCAGGATAACGAGTAGCCATATCAATCAGGGTCAACACATAAGAAAATCCTGAAGAAGTCTGTAGGGAAGAGGGCCCACAATATCCACCAACACACGGGTGAAAGGCGCCTCAAAAGGAGGAATGGGAACTAGAGGTGCAACCTTTTCGGTCTGATTACACTTCCCCACAACTTGACAGGTGTGACAAGACTTACAATACCAGGAAACATCCCTGAAGATACCTGGCCAGTAGAAGTGTTTCAAAATGCGTGCCACAGTCTTCCTCACTCCAAGGTGTCCTGCCAAACTGGAATCATGAGCCACTCTAATGATATCCTGCCTACAAACACGAGGGATGACAACTTGATGTACAACCTCCCATTCACAGTCGGCTGATGCTGTTGGGGGTCTCCACTTCCTCATAAGTACTCCTGACTTTACATAATAACAAGTAGAAGCACCGGCTGACTCTTCTTCACTGTAAGCAGAGTTAGCTAGACCTTTTCAACTCAGGGTCAGCAACCTGCAACTCAACCAACTCTTGACGAGACAAATTATCAACACTACGGGGTACTGCCTCATCTGGTGAGTGGTCCAAATTAGCAAGAAAAGTGTCAGCTAGGATAACATCATCATCATCATCCTCTAAATCACCAGTAACTTTAGACTTAGCCCTAGTGACAGCACATGCAGGGAACACATCAGGGACATCACAATCCTGGGACGCAGCCACTGGCTCACTAGACAACTGAGGAGCTGGACACACTTTACTTCCACCAATATCATTTCCAAGTAAGAAAGTTACACCTGACATTGGGAGTGTCTCAACCAACCCAACCATAACGGAACCATTAACAAAACCAGACTCTAAATTCACTCTGCACAGAGGGACAGAGAAGTAATTATTCCCTACACCTTGTAAGATTACAGTTTCATCAGAGGAATTAACATTAGAACCTAGAACACTGGTCAGCATAAGGGATTGGCAAGCACCTGTGTCACGATATATTTTAACTGATTTCCTGTCATTACTGTCCAGAGGACTGACAAAACCATCAGACAGGAAATTAGCACATGAACTCTTGAGAGTGTCACCCACGTTACTGCTCAAAAGAGGAGCTCCATCATGAGAATTTAAGTTACCCCTCAAAGCAGGTTCAGTTAACTCAGTTAAAGAATTCTGGGAACTCTCAAGGGTGGACACTAGACCAATTGACTGAATATTTAAAGACTCCTTTTTGTTCACATCACGCTGTCTCCTGAAACATTTCTCCGTAGTATGACCAAGCTTACTATAATAAGTACATTTACTTTTCTGAAATCTAGAGGTGAAGCTGGTATTTACTTCCTGAGAAACATCTCCTTTATTCTCTTTCCTGTTACCTGTACTCTGAGTAGAGGCAACGTACTTACTCTCAGCTTTCCCTTTTTCTCTAGAATATCTCTTGTGAGTGAGAACATATTCATCAGCTAAAACTGCAGCATCAGACAAATTATCTATTTTTTTCTCATCAAGATACAGGCTTACATCTTTATAAATACACCTCTTGAAGTCCTCCAGCAAAATCATCTGCTTAAATTTACCAAAATCAGAATCCACATTCTTAGAATTTAACCACTGCTCCAACAGATCTTCTTTGATTTTTGCATACTCAACATGGGATTGCTTATCTTGCTTGTAAGTTGTCCTAAATTTTACTCTATAGGCTTCAGGAACAAGCTCATAGGCCTTAAGAATCAAGCTCTTAACTACATCATAATTATCAGATTGATCCTGAGGCAAAGATGCATAAGTTACTTGAGCTTTACCGGTGAGAACAGTTTGAAGGAGTACTGGCCAATACTCCTTGGGCCAATTAAAACCTGTAGCTACCCTCTCAAACAACTGAAAATACTTAGTTAAATCAGATTCATTAAAAGGAGGGACAAGTTTAACATTTTTAGCCACATCAAAATCATCAGAGCTAGATGATCCAGTTCCACCTTGTTTCATGCGATACTCATGGTCTGCCTGAATCCTAGCAAGTTCAATTTGTGCCTGAGCCTGTACCTGTGCCTCTTGAATACAAGCATTTGCCTCCTTAACATCAGCCTCCTTAGCACGTGCTTGAAATTCAGCTCCCTTCACACGAGCCTCCTGCAGGGCTAGCTGTAACTTAGCTAATTCAATCTGCGTTTGCTCATTTGGAGGAGTTACATTAAACAAGCTTTCATTAATCATGTCAACAATTTGATCTTTAGAATGACGAGAGCGAACAGCAATTCCCAATTGTTGAGCAACGAGCTTAAGTTCATTCTTTGTTCTGTTTTCTATATCGCACACTGTTTGCACATTTGACAAAAAATCTTTGGCTTCATCAAGTGTAGTAATAGTAGACATCATGAATAAGTAACAGTCACAAAATATCAAGCAATATCCTTATGATAATATCCTGAATATCCTGGCGAGGTCGCCAAATTTATGTTATGGAACAGAGAAAGATAATGTACACTTTAAGTGAGAATACTAAAAAATCACTACTGTCCCGTAAAGTTCCAGGTTCAAAACAAAAGAGTTAGGTAAAATTACAAGTTAAAGTTTAATGTTCAAACTAACAACAAAACATTCAGGACTCATAAGGATAATGTAATGGCAAAAACAGGTTAAATATATGGTTAACTGCAATAGCCTCTATTAACACGAAATTAGCATGAGTAAATTTATCTAAGTCAGCCCTGATGAAATGAAAAACACTGGGTAATGCTCAGTTAATGCAAGATAAATAACTACAGATGCAAACTATTATTACCACTGGCTGACAAAATGAATTCTACACAATTTACAAAAACATTCCAGGCCCAAGAATTAACCTTATGCTATACAGTACAAGAACAAAATACAACAACACTTATACTCAAATCACCTAGCTGCTAGATGGTTGGAGACTTCCTGAGAAATTCACAATAATAATAACTGTACAGGGGAGGACAGAGATGTGAACAAAATGAGGAGCAGATCTAAGTGGCAATGATGCAGAGACTGAGCTCATTATATAGGGACCGGCAGAGCTTGATACAACTTGTAAGAAGGACGCGCAAATGAAGCCATGGGGACAAAGAGTTGACAATCCCGCTTTGAACAACAGAGAAGACGACTTACTCTACTATAACGGTAGAAGGGGGGGACTGAGGCAGAACACGCTCATGATCAAACATGCAGCATACTGTGCGTTAAAATTACACAAAGGATGATGAAATCATAGGCTATATAAAAATATATATATATATATATATATATATATATATATATATATATATATATATATATATATATATCAGCCACTGATGTCCACTGCATGACCGGCCTATCCCTACCGAAGCAGGGATGATATAACTAATGTATCTCTACTCAGTGGCTTAGGCTGGCTGGTAGTGGCTACGTAGGGTGAGAAGTGCTTGTGAGTGTAATTGTAATGTTGGAGTGGCTCTGGATGTGTGTGTAGTCTGTGAACCAAGTGTAATCGGCCTGCCTTAAGCCTACTGGGTGCAAACGTACTAGTATGCGACACTGGTTCAATCGCAGCACCCTACGTGTCCACCAAAGCTGTCAGTGTAAATATACCATTATATATCATTATATAACATATATATATATATATATATATATATATATATATATATATATATATATATATATATATATATATATATATATATATATAAAACATTGCTAGTGATGAATGATAAAGGAAATACTTTTAGGCAACTGTGTGATCCACACGCCACTTCAGTGAGTTCGGCCTGTTCATTCATGGGGGTTCGTATGAACTGTTTACTATTCAGAGAGAGTTGCCAGATATCTCCACAAGCCATACAAAATGTGAAGCAGAATATTCTTCTGCAACTGTACACATTTATGCTTGTACGGGCAATAAAAGTCTTTAGATTTTCAAAAAATTTTCCTGATGACAGGGTTAAGTTTGAACTTATAGAATATTAAGAAACTATTAATAAATAATTGCGCATAAATGGTAGTAATGATGGTATAATATTTGATATGGAGCTTCACCGTAACTTAAAATCCTCTTGACCAGAACACCAGAATCCTTCAACTCTTATAGTGTACACCTACATTAAGTATTGCCACATTAAGATATCTGGATTTTTTTTCCCTTCGCAATTACTCCTGCACCATCCTGTCTTCCGAGTCGTTCAGCATTTTTTCAACGATTGATAAGGACCTGATACAAAAAAAATAGGCCTAAATGCACCCCAAAAGGAAAGTGTCATGATTATGATTTACCGATCATTCAAGCATGCATTGTATAAAAGTACCAGATTACCAAAAAAAAAAAAAAAAAAAAAAAATGGGGTTGTATACCGTTTTACTGAATCCACCTTGTTGCAATAGATTTTTTCGCACTGATATCCCTACATCTTGATAAGTTGTATACATGTATTTTTATACCTGTAAAATGTTGCCTGTCCGTCTACCCTTACTGCAGCATTATAATCCTGCTCTTTACAAATCATCTGTCTGTCTTACCTCCACAGTTTTCACTTGAATCCCGATGTTAGAATTACTACTGCTACTAGTACTGCAACTACCAGTGCTGCTGCTCTGCTGCTGCTGCTGCTGCAGTTGTTCTTACTACTGCTGCTAGGAGTATTATGATCATTATCGTTACTATTACCAATGCAGTTCCTCAAGGCAATGGCGGCCGTATCTCGCTCCATGTCAGCTTCTAATTAACATCTGCTGACAACCTGAACCCCACCTGCTCCAGTTGCCTACCCCTCCTTTCTCTTTCTCTCCCTTTCTCTCTCTCTCTCTCTCTTTTACCGTCCTCTCTACCTTTTCACTGCCCTTCCTTCTCTCCGATTCAGTCATTACTTAATCCTCTCTCTCTCTCTCTCTCTCTCTCTCTCTCTCTCTCTCTCTCTCTCTCTCTCTCACTGTCTGTCTGTCTGTCTGTCTGTCTGTCTGTCTGTCTCTCTCTCTCTCTCTCTCTCTCTCTCTCTCTTTCCCTCTCTCTCTCTCTCTCTCTCTCTCTCTCTCTCTCTTCCTCCGTTCCCCGTCCCCTCAACCCTCTCCCTGCCCTTGCTTCTCTCCGATTCAGTCATTACTTAATCCTCTCTCTCTCTCTCTCTCTCTCCAGATTATTAGCCATCAATTTTTGTCAACTCATTCATCTAACATTTCATTCAGTTGCTCATTTTCACTTAACCACCTGTCTATCAACCCTCTCAACTGTCCATCAATACGTTTCTACCCACCCACACATCCACCCATCCGTCCATCGATCCATCCATTCATCCGCTACTCTGTTCATTTGTTTGCTTATCCATCCATCGATCTATTTTCTGTCCAATCACCCATCAATCGAATCCTTCACTTTCCCACTAAAAGCATCATTCTACCACTATCTTCTCGACTCCTCCATCCATCCATCTATCCTTTCAATCTCACTCAGTCTCACTTTCCCATCCGCTTATTTACTTAACAAATTACTCATCCAAACATGTATCCATCGGCTAATTTGTGCATTCACTCACCCTTGTCACCTGCCATTCAATCATTTCGATCTCACTTATCAATCTGCTCATCCATCATGCATCAGTTAACATACCTTTCATTGATAGCTTGTTATCTTCTCCACCTTGTCAAAGATCGTACGAATAGCTACCTGCATATTCTTAAATAATGATGGTAATAATGAAGGAATATATCCATTGCGTCAAGTGCTAAGGCGATCAGCAGCTTTTTACAAATTAATGAGGGTGTCAGAGGAAGGATAAGCTAAAAAATGGTATCTGCCAAACTAAACCTATTAATGACGTCGAATCACATCTGTTTAGAATAAGAGACTTTTCCGACTTGATAAGATTTAAATGAAAATGGTTGTATAACTTAAAAACTTAGCCTCGTGGTTTGCACTAGTACTGAAAAAATGCTGGAGTTAGCTTATTAAAACAGAGAACAGTAACACATGCACGATGTAAAATGCACAATAAAGTAATGGTATACACAAGACGGGAAATCACAATAATATAAAAAAGTAAAATGTGTGTGTGGTCTGTGCATGCGCCAGTGAAGCCCCATTATGACGTCCTGAGGTGACTCTCTGTGTGTGTGTGTCCAAGTGGCGATTGTCATTATCGTCAATTGGGCGTCTTGAATATGGACTTCCAATCAGATGTTCAGTGGATCATGGTGGATCCACCTGATCCTAGATCTGGGTCTGTAATAAGTGCTGAACAGCTCCTTCATCAACTGCTTCGTCGACGAGTTAGTGTCAGCTCTCCTGAGGTGGTCATTATATGGTGTGATTCGCCAGGAGGTGGTGGTTGTTCCCTCATCAAGTGTGACGCTTGGCAGTAGATGGCAGTAAGGACTTGGTGGAAGCCCGGACCCGTACTTTTCTTTTTCTAATAATATTCTTATGTACTATTCAGTACGATGTCGCCGAAGGCCAAACCGGAGTGAAGTGAATATTACAAGTGAACAAAAACAAAATTTTAGATACTTATTATGACAAAAGAATAAAAAAATCTTGTCCTTACTGCAAAACTATCATTTATAATGATAACTAGAATACCAAGACAAAAACACTATGAACAGCAAATGCATTGACTAAAACACAGTAGACCATAGGGAATGGAACATAAGTGATTATTCATAAGAGAGAAAGGCGTAAACACACACACACACACACACACACACACACACACACACACACACACACACACACACACACACACACGAGCGCACGGGGAAGTAATGATAAAAAAAAAGCTTGGTGGGTGGAGTCTGCTTCAGAGGAGTCACACCTCATGCGTTTAATCCCCTCACAGAGATCTCGTCTTAGTGTTTACAGAAAGTTTATTACACTTTTGTGTGCGTTAGCCAGCTTTGACAAAAAGGCCCACAAAAATCTCTTTCCAGCTGGCCTGCCATTATAGGGTTGTAATAATAATGGTCGTCTTCGTCTTAGCCCCAAGTTCGTCTGAAACATGATCTTGCAGACTGCTGGCTGAAGCTGTCCTGCAGTTCACCATCCTCCATTTCCGGGGATAGGGAGCGTGTTGAGGGATGTTTGCATAATTGGGCAGTGGAGCCGGCCAAGGATATCAGTGTCACAACGTGAAGGCGTCCCTCCCCAGCATCCCATTATATGGTAATCCTGGTTAATGAAATGGTTGACCCACCTTATCGACAATAAGATCCGAGATTCAGTCCTGTGTTATTGTTCATTAATCATCACTGGAGCAGCTAATGAGACCACCTGAGTGTGTTGCGTCCTCCAACCTGCCTTCCCCTGAAGTGCCTACAAAGGTGGTCACTTTCCCTAGCTGGCGTCAGGCATTAGTAATTCAAATTCTGGCATATGAAAAGGGATGGAACTAAAATGGCTATAAATTATAGATATTGTTTGTTATGAGCTACATATAAATCTAAATGTCCGAGAAATAGCACCAACTAAGGAGGGAAAACAGACAGAAATGAACACATCCAAACACAAAGAAAATATCTAAAGCGTTTATATTTATAATTTCGCTCCCATAGGTAAGCAAGACAATCGCTACTGCTAACGAAGTGCAGAGCTCTCTCTCTCTCTCTCTCTCTCTCTCTCTCTCTCTCTCTCTCTCTCTCTCTCTCTCTCTCAGGAGAAATTTAATTGAAAAGTTTAAATGGATGAAGAGATTAAATCCAGGGCAAATTAGTAATGTGGAGAAATGAGTCAGATGGACAGATCACATACAAATTAATTATATAGTCATTATCCATCAGTAGCATAAGGGCCCAAGTCTTGGCTACTCACTCTACACATTTAAGTCGAGAATCATCGGTTACTCGTCATCGACTGGCATTATGTGAAAAATAAACCCAATTATCTCCCGGATTTAAATACATGAACCAAACTGGTTGGAGTATCTTAACGCACTTGACCAGCTCACGTCTGTTTGGCCACATGGTTACCATCCAACGTAGTCAATAATTTTTTGGGTTGCAGGACAACCTTTCTTAAGTCAATCAGTGTAGAGTCAACTGAAGGTAGAACTATATAAAAATGATGTTAGCAAGTTGATACTGGTCTGGAAGCACAGTAGATGAGTGGAGCAAGTTATTCAGAGATATTTGTAGGTGGTAGGGGGGGAAGGTGCTGTTGAAGTGGACAGAATTGTGGGCTTGAAACCATGAGTTCGGTCCCAGCTGTTGTAGAGAACAATTTGTTTGCATACATTCGATATCTCTGAGTCCACCGCTCTTGCATATGGTCCCAACAACATGTCATAAAAACACCCCATCTAATACAGTAACACTAAATCTGATTGAACTATTGCAGGGGAATCATAATAGAGATAGTGGGTATTAACGTCCAAGTGCCGGGTGACAGGTGAGGGCTGTTGGGAACCAGTCGTCTGTTGGTGCATCGTAGGTGGACAAAGTAACCTCGGAAACGGGCCTTCTAGCCATTGTCTAGCATGGGATGAATAAAAATGAAACAGCGATAGCGAGTTTCAAGAATTAGGAAAATAAAGATATTACCAGGAAAATATTAGGCACAAAACTCGCCTGCCACTAAAAGGCTCAGAACTGAATCAATGCCAATTATTTTTAGGTTCCAGTTCTGTGGTAAATTCTTTTATGTGCCCCTCCACGTAAGCTGACCAGTGTTTCTTTACTCCACGGTGTTCTCCTCACTCTGTTCTTTTTCGAATGAACAATGCGCTCGAGGGAGGAAAACTTAATGTATTTATTTATTTATTTCGCGAGCGAGAACACCAAATTTAGTCTCAGTTTGGATTCCCGACATATGTACCCGAGCGAATGATTTATCGCATCAGCAAGAAATCGGCAGGGGTCGGGAGGAAAACTCTGTAGTACAGAAGTGAACTTTTTTGGGTATCTCAGCCAATTTTGAAGTTACAAGAAAGATGGACACCAATTTGGAAATCGCATAAAAATCCTCAATTATTTTCATATCATAGACAACCCATGATTCCCAATAGTTTCTGCGTACATCGAGGAATTGATTATAAGACAGATTAGCGTAACAGCCGGCTGCGCAAGTAACGGTCTAAGGTTGCGTGAGCAGCACAGCAGTATTTTCCGACGATTGCTGAGAACATCCAGGTTTTGCCTTTTCAGAATAAATACTGCCTTCTGTTTGGCTTTTTTTTTTTTTTTTTTTTTTTTTTTTTTTTTGACTAAATCCGAGTCAAACTAATACAATGCCCTGATCGACGAAAAGATCTCTGAATTTCTTATTTCTGATTCGAATCGGAGCGCACAGAGCGATTTGGTGAGAGTAATTTTTGTGAGTGAGAAAAAAGCAGTCATTATTAACCTGCTAGTCCCAAGCCCTAGACTCAAAATTAATATAAGAGGAGTAGTGGTTTTAGGAAGTGTGAGGGAATATTTTTGGTGTAATCTAAAAAGTTCTTTT
>NC_137010.1:42678000-42690500 GCF_032717465.1 Coenobita brevimanus | reverse complement strand
AAGAGATAATAAAGATAATATGAAGACAGTTACGGAGTGAAAGAACAACAGACGGAGGGAATGATAGAGAGAGGGAAAGATGGAGAAAACAGGGTGAAGAAGAGACAGAGAAGATAGAAGGAGGCAGAGATGGAGATACGACAGCGATGGAGAGACGGGTATGAAGGTAAAGTTAGAGATTTGGAGAAAGGAAGTAGTGGGGGAGAGACAGAGGAGGGAGATTGAGGGAGTTTGAAGGGACAAGACTGATATTAAAGACAGCAAAGCAGGAAGAAGGGGGAAACGGAGAGAAGAGACAGGGGGAGGAAAAGACACAGGAAGGAGGAGACAGACAGAGACATAGCAAGAGAAACTAGATAGGGAGAGACAGAGGAAGGGATATTCATGTTACTAATGATGACATCTACTGAATAAATCCTTGTTTTGTAAAATAGGCTTATCCTGCACGAGTTAGCCTCTTCTCTTAATGTTCTTATGTATATACTTTTTTGTGTAGGTACGTATGTAATGGAATAAACTATCTCCACAGTTTCATTGGTTTTATACTCTTATATGTTTTAAGCAAAGGTTTAGGTAGAGCAATCATAAAATCAAGGTATATATAAAATTAGAAACATTACTTGGAAGCTACATAGTCACTCTAAACGCAGAAGAAAAGCACTAAAAAGCAGCATCACATCATTCTCTGGCAAGCATTTCAAAGCAGGTAGGTGGGTTGTGGCAACCAGCTGAAGTCAGCAGGGCTCCACCCAACTGCACATGAGTACACGACATCTTTTTTACACGATGGGAGCAGGAAGATGGAACAGAAACTCACGTGTAAGTTTGAGGGTTGGGCTCTGAGGATATATTTCAGGCTAACTGATGAAACATGTAAATCCGCATACTCGTCTTGTATAAAAGATAATGATTGTCTGTCTGTCCATCTGTCTGTCCCTCTATGGAGATCGAGGGGGATGCATATAGAACTCTAAGCGGCTCTAACAGGTGTAACTTCTTGTGATGACTTTAAACGTGCACATAACAGTTACTAAAAGTGGAGCTCCTGACGGCCAAGATTAGAACTAATTTGAAATAAGCGTCAGCATGGTGGAAACGTGGTAGCCAATTACCATAGAGTTTTATACTTTCCACTCCAACCCTGCCCTGGGGTGGGCAGTGGGTTGAGTGGATGGGTGGGGTGGGGTGGGGAGGGTAGGGTTAAATGGATCGGTGGGTGTGTGGGTGTGTGGGGAGGGTTGATTGGATGGTTGGGTGTGGAGGAGACAGGGTGGGTGGGAAAGTGGGCGTGGTGGAGGTAGGGTGTGTGTACGGGTTGGGTGGGCAGGGTTGGGAGAGTGTCGTGGGGCAGCAAGGGTCGGTGAGTGGCTGGGCAGAGTGTGAAGGAAGGTTGATGAGTGGGTAGGTGGGGTAGGGTTGGTGGGTAGGTGAGTAGGATGGGTGGAAAGGGTTGGTAGGTGGGTGAGTGAGCAAGGTAGGTGGAAATGGTTGGTGGGTGTGTGAGCCCGGTGGGTGGAAAGGGTTGGTGGGTGGATGTGGTGGTGAGAAAATAGGTCCATGTTAGGAATAGGTCTATGGGGAGTATATCACTGAGGAAATGGGTCCAAGGAGGAACGAAGGTTTCATTGGGTAAATTAGGAAACCCCAGGTTCCACAGGAGGGAGCAGCCATCCAGCGTCCCAGGTAATGCCGGCAGGCATCGATCAGCCAGGGTTTTACACCAGGAAACGCCGCGTACCCCTGCCATAGTGTGTAGTAGCATTATTATTATTATTATTATTACTATTACTATTATTATTATTATTAATTATTATCAATAGTAGTAGTAGTAGTAGTAATAATAATAATAATAATAATAATAATAATAATTTCATCATCATCATCCAATCCTACATTGCCCCATGAGGAGGGCTGAAGCCCGGGGCTAGGCAAGTTTGTCCTGATATTTAAGATGAGAGTGACTAGCCTCACTCACCCCTGAATTGCATTACGTGAGGAATAAATCCCAACCGCTCCTTGGATAAAATCTTCACCGGGTCAATCCGACTGGAGCGCCATAATTACCCACTAAACCACCAGGCGCCAAATTTGGTTATATGGTTACCATGTCATAAAATAACTAAATGTCATAAAAGACTTTGTGGTTCCTTTTGGTTGGAGTTATATATATATTAGACTTATGGACGAGCGGTTTTTATATCTTGGAGTAGCTTCCCATTTGTCAGTGTAGTGACAGGAGAGGTAAAGAATAGTATGGGACTATTTTTATTTGTCTTGGAAATATTAACAAGTCTCTCACACGGAGCGGAGTATAGAGTCCAGTCCTCGCTAGCTATCTCTCTGTCTCTCTCTCTCAAGTTGCCAAGCTTCCTTCCCCCAAGCGACCAGCCTCTTGTATCGCTTGTCTCCTTCTGACCTCTCTGTTCTATGGCTAACCTCCATCTGAGCTCTCTTTCCTAAATTCTGGTGTAGCAGGGGTGTGTCACGTGTGTTCCTTGTGAGTGGAAAGTTCTAGCAGCCTGTGTGTGTGAGTATGTGTGTATGTGTGTGTATGGTCACTAGGCGCTGTCGTGTGCCTATCAAGCATTCCTCGAGTTAAGAGTGTGTAAGACAGTTTACGGCACTGCTCGATTCTCGCAGACACAATACTCCTTTCTCATCATCTGACTCCCTGCTTTCTCATCTGTCTCTCTATCTATCTATTTATCTATCTATCTATTATGATTTGGTAATTATAATATGGAGTCTGGATAACCACCCAGCGTAGTAAAGTGGTTTCCATGTGTACCGGAAACCATTTGGCTGGTCACTCAGTGTAGAGTCACCCACAGGCAGAAGGAATAGGAAAGAATGAAGGAAAGAAAGACAGAGGAGAGAGTCTAAAGTTTCACCCATAGGCTGAAGGACGAGGAAAGAATGAAGGAAAGAAAGACAGAAGAGAGTGGAAGGAAAGAAGGACACTCGGAGAGCAGCACTACTGTACATCAAGTGAGTGGATGGTGAGCGCCACCCACCTATGCCACGTAAATAATAATAATAATAATAATAATAACAATAAAATAATAATAATAATAATAACGATGATGATGGGATGATGTGATGATGATGGTGATGATGATATGTTTTTATAATAATAATAATAATAATAATGATAATAATAATAATAATAATAATGATACTTCTACTACTACCACTACCGCTGCTAATGCTGGTCATGATGATGATGATAAGGAGGAGGATACAAGTTTTTTTCACGATGCCCCTCTTTCCCTGTTTTGCTTTGCAGGCCAAGGGGAAATTCTGATGTTTGAAGTCATAAAACAAAACATCACACACTAGTTAGCAAATGAATGGATATTTTAATGGTACTTGCTAAGAGCCTTGTACGACCTCCTATCTCTGATCACACAGCACAATTCTGGGATCCTCACCTCTGAACTTTTTCAATCAGAGGATATTGTGTGTATTATATTCATGCATACTAGATGATTTTATTTAGCACTGGAACACCTCTCATGCTGGATATAGCCTTAATTAAATCCCTGCAAGGTAAATGAAAGCGTTTAGAAATTGCCAGAAAAAAATGAAATACCTCCTCGGGTTTAAGGCTAACTGAGGGCAGTGAAAGAACGGGTAGCTAAGTTAGTTGCCTTCCTCCATAACAAAACTTATGAGGAAAGATTGATTCTCAGTTTATAACGTGTCGGCTTAAGGACAAACTCTGTACAGCTAGTGGAACACAGCAACAGGACAATAAAAAAAAATACTAAGACGTCATCACTCCAGCATCCGAGGTAATGGACTAAAAGTGATCTTGCAAAAAAGCGCATTCACCATAACAATACCGGTACTTCTTTTTACTATTTATTAAGTTGTTGTTGTTGTCTCTGGTTTGTCTGAACGTGAACCGGGTGGTTTTCAGGCTGAACTTGCCATTCTCCTGCCGCCATCCCGTTATCGGGGGATAGGGAGGGCAAGGCGTTTACATAACCGGAAAGGTAGAGCCTCCCTGTTATTATTATTACTCCTCTCTCTGGACGGAGTCCGGCAAGGTATTGGTTCTGGTCGAGGTTGTTTGTTTTCTTTGTTTGTTAGCAACATCATGGAAAAAAGGGCTAAATGAAATTACATATATAAAACTTTCGGGATATGGTGGGCATTGGTTCCAAAGGAAAGTGTTTAAATTTTTTAGAGGTAATCGGAGTGACCCTGAAAGGTCAAAATTCAAGGTCACGGAGATTTTCAGAGGGCTATAACTGAAACCGGTTGAAGATATATTTAATATTATCATCATACATATGAACCTCCTTAATATGGCCATTCATTTTGGACCAAGACCTTTGACCTTGAGTGACCTTGAAAGGTCAACCTCATGGTCACGGATATTCAGGGAGCTATAACTTGGAAACTGGCTGAAGATAGGAGAGATTTTCACTATTATCAACATATAGGATATCCAATATGGATTATTAATTGGTACCATGACCTTTTGACCTTAAGTGACCGTGAAAGGTCAAAACCTCAAGGTCGCTGATATTCAGGGGGATATAAGTCGAAACTCGTTGAAGGTAGAGATATTTACTATTATCAAGATTTTGGAAGTCTCATGTATGGGCGTTCAAATGTGGTCCTGCACGACCTTTTGACCTTGAGTGACCTTTGAAAAGCCAAATGTAAGATCGCAGATTTTCAAGGGCATAACATGAAAATATTTATGCCATTACCTTATACTCTTATTTTTCTATTGACCACTAAATGGCAGAACCAATTCAGTACTTAACAGGGGTAAAATAACTGCTGTCAGCTGAGATTTGTTGTACCTGGCACCACTTTGTTTATTTAGTTTTTAGTGTTGTTCGTTCCCTGGCCTTCTAGCCCCACGTGTCACTCAGTTTTCAGTCTGCACAGGCACAGTGAGCTACTTCCATCTATGCTATGTTGCCCTGGGCTCCAGCCATGGTTTTTTCTTGAGGAGTATGCTATGTTCCTCTTTTATTCTCATTTCTGTTTCTGTTCTGTCTTCTTTACTCTTCGCCTTGTGGCTGCACCTACCTGAGTCTCCCCTTCACCCCTGGTGGGGAACATATTGGCCACCTGTGCAAACCCTTCCTTTCCAGTAACCGACCACAATGATTCTCCTCCTCCCCCCACCTCCAGCATGTTCCTGAGGAATTGATCCAGCCAATTTCCCTTTCCCCTCCTGGGGGAGGTGAAGGGCATGTGGCCAGGGAAGCTTAGAGCTGTTCCTCTGTGTGGGAATTTCTTATTGGTCCAATGTGGGTGGGAGTGGGAGGGATAGGGGGTAGCTGCCCTCTGACTAGCCCAGTTCATCCCGCTGTCTCAGTCTGCTGTTTCCTCTCCTTCAGGGAATGTTACAGGAGTGTAGTTGGTGATGGCCATATGTTGTGTATGCCTCATCCACTGTGCATAGAGGGCAAATGTCTTCAATCCACGACATTGTAACACCTGCCATCCTTGGATGGATGCCATTTCAATCGTCTCCAACCCGGACAGCTTCCTGGAGTACTCCCTTGCAGCCACTGGAAGAAAGCCCAAAATTCAGCAGCTCACCTTGGAGGGCACATGGAGAAGTGGGCAGATAGTGAAGAGGAACAGTACAACCATCTCCTTAAACACTGCCTCACTGCCTAGCAACCCCTTGCATCATGCACTCCTCAGCACAAATCCAGGGTTGAGTCTATCAGGGAGCATAATGAGGTTGTTAGACTGGGTTCCTCGCCAACAAAGGAGGGATAGTGGCATTGGTCACCTCCTCCAACACTGCCTAACAACCCTGGATGTCATGCTCTCCCCATCAGTCGAGTTCTGTCGGGGGCCACTAGCGCTCTGTAGGATGGGGTACAGGCTGAGGACCGAGTGATCAACCCAGCACAACACCCAGCAGCCCCATCGGCCATGGAGAAAGGTGTAACGACCCTACCGGCACTGACGACCGAACATCTGGGGGAACAGCCAGATGTGAACACCATCTGGTCACTCCAGTCACTTAGAGCATTGGGATTTCCGACAAGGGAAGGGCATGTCATACCTCCTCCCCATCTACAATCTCAACACCCAGATCATAGCAGTGCTTAGCAGAGGGAAGAATGAGACAGAGAGCAAGAGTGGAGAGGCAGTGCCGTCTATCAACTCCACACTCCATCCCCCACTGCCACCAGCATTTTCATGACCAGAAGAGCAAGGTCTGGATTTACTAGACTTCCTGCAATGAAGATATGGACAGAATCCTTTCAAATCTCACCCAGCTAAGGAAACTTTCACTATGGTGCTAAGCACTCTCCACCTGTTACTGCGATCATCATTGTCCACAGAGGGTCTCAGATCTCCATTTGTAACTCTAAGTAATATAATTATATAATAGCATTTTTTTGAACCAGTTCTTTTTAAATAATGTTCTCAGAGCACCCCGGTGGTGGGACCAACTGTTGTTTGGGGAACTGCATAGGGCATGCCCCAACCCACTGTTCCTGAAAGGGCTTACCTCACTCAATCCTGTGATGGATAACCCTTCAATCAGCATTGAATCTTCATGAGTGGTGTCTCTCCTGTGGGCTTTACCCTTCCTTTAGCGACTGAACATCATGGAAGATATGCTACACACACTAAGGTCCTCCTCCATGGGACAGTCTCTGGTCTCATCTTTACAGTCAAACATTGTGCAAAGGCATGGCATATCTCCTACCACAGTGTCAGTCCATATAGCAGTGTCTACAAATCCCCTATGGTATGGATTTGGTATCAAACCATAACCACAATCGGTCAGTTTATTATAGAGGGGGCTATTCCACCAACAGCCAACATTCAAGATAGAGTGGACCCACATGGTCCTTTCTGGCAGTGCTCAACCTGTTACAGTCTCTGGCCTACTGTCAATCTAATGTACCAGACTGCATAAGAAAAAAAAAAGTATTCCCTAATAGCTCTGGCTACAGGAAGGAGAATGGTCCAGATCTTTCACACTCACCATGTTCCTAGAATGGACTATGTTCACACTGGATGATTCAACAAAGTCCCTAGCACCTAGGAGGATGTGTGCTGCCTGTCACCCTCTGTAACCAATAGCAGTGTCAGGTGCTGCCTGCAAGTCACCATATGCATAGCCTCACGTGAGACATTGTTTTGCACGGATTCAAGCGCCTCTGTCTCAGTAATGGTATTATCCATGAGTACTGTCATCCATGGAACAATAGCTGCAGTAGACCCAGAAGGTGCCCTGCGAACATATGACCTCAGGGGAATGACGGCATCTGCACACACTTCCTGTCGTTCATGCAGAGGGTGGCCTGTGGCGGTTGGCAATGTCCTTCATCGCAAGAGACCTGAATCACAATCTGGGAGACATCCCATGAGTAGCACTGAGAGTCCCATTGGGCAATAATAGAGAGATGTTTAGCAACACTCCACACCCATACAGGAATGCCTTACACTCACACTCCCTTCCCTCTGCAGCTCGTCCATGCCAAGCGAGAGCCACCCACTCAGGACGCTCCTGTCCACTGTTAGCTGTGTTGTACACGGCAAAAGTCAACTATTGTGATAAGGTGCAAGTGAAAACGAATAGAAGGAATGAAAAGAGTGTGTGCTATCCGTGCTCGTACAGGAGAATCTCATGCTCATGCTTTCTCACTCTTTCCAGCTCCTCCACGCTATGCAGGAGTCATCCATTCAGGCTGCTCCTGCTCCACTGCTAACTGAGCAGGGCAGTGGGGCACCTATCCTTTCCCAGACATTACCATGCACTCACTCTCTGCTTCAAGAACATTATTCTAAATCGTCTATGACCAAAACAGCCAAAGAGAGACACTGTGAATAAGGTGTTAGCAAAAAAAAAAAAAAAAAAAAAAAAAAAAAAAAGTGGAAAGGAGTAGCAGTAAGTGTACTATACTTGATTCCTCCCTATGACTTATAAGCATCCCTACCTCAGACCCAGCATCCCATGCAGTTCACATGCCCTGTATCAAATATGCCACTGGAAAGCCTTCTACTTTATGTACGTCATCCACGTACTAAAAAAAAGTGGAGGGGGGGGGAGGGTAGGTGGTACGGCAGTTGTCAGTGCGTAGTTCAGATGAACTGTCCAGTGCAACACCTAGCCTCAAGCGAGCTAGAGACTGTGAGCCTCAGTATCTTTCCCGTCAAAACAGTTTTGAAAAAAAGATAAAAAAAAAACAAGGTTTTTCCTTCACCAAATCACTCTGTCCTTTGGAATGCAACTAACTAAATGATAATTCCCTCACCTTCTCGTAATCCCAGCTTTGAAATTTGTGGTTTTCCAAAAATTGTTCAAAAAACAAACCTTTTTACATATGCAAGTGATTCAAACATATTCATTATAGAACTGTTCAGTTGACCTCAATCACGGCAAATTGGCTTCTCTGTAAGTTGAAAGTCTTGAACACTGGCAACAAAATAAAAAATTATATTTACAATGAACAATACTGAACTTGCTAAGCCACAAGAGTCATAATACAAACAAGAAGGAGCACTTACAGAGGGCAGCATCCCTGTCACCAATTGCTCTAAGGGCTCAAACATTTTACGTTTGTCTGTGACCTTGAATTCGACTGACTGCCACCAAAATCGATTTACTTCGTCCTTGCCTGACCCTTTTCACTTCTACCAATTTTGATCTAATCAGATAAAAAACTGAGTTGATCTTGCCTTGTGACCTTGATCGTTAACCTTTCTGTGTGGCCTTGACCTTTGATTGTTCTCAAAATCGAATCCTTTTATCACTGCCTTGCCTTGAAACCCTTCACAAAATTTAGTCTAAATCAGATAAAAATTGTTCAAACTAATGTTGCCATATGGCCTTGACACTTTGACTATTGTTAAAAAGAAAGGTCAGCCCCTTTGGTGACCCTCAACTCTTCCACCAAGTTTAGTTCAGGTCAGATCAAAACTGATCCAGTTATTTTGGTCACAAACAAGCATATGGGTCGAATTTTGACTTTGCCCTGTAACTTTTGACCTTTGTTCTCAAATTTTGAAACCACTGATTTCTGCCTTACTCTCAGACCTTCCCTTTAAGTTTGGCAGGTATAGACTGGATAAAAAATGTTTGAGTTGACCATGCTTGGTCAAAATCTGACACAGCCTTGCGACCTTGATCCTTAACCTATTGTTAAAAAAAAAAAAAAAAAAAAAAAAAATCACCCCTTTGGCCGATCGTAGCCTTCACCAAATATGATGAAAATCAGAACAAAACTGCTCATGTTCACACACGTGCACAGATGAACAGACATGCAGACAGAAAGACAGACACACGCCACGAAAAATATAACACCTGCTCTCCCTTCACAAATGCCGGTGTAATCATTTGAAACCAAGAAAACAGTATATTTGAAACCAAACAAATTAACTTTGTGGGTAGAACAAATATAAAGTCATCCTTACCTCGTAGGCTATAGTTCTTTAGTACATCCACACTTGGGTCATTGCTCTCATTTCTGGTCTCCATCATCATCATCATCATCATCATCATAATAATAATAATAATAATAATAATAACAGCTCAAAAGAGCACAGCGGAGTTGACAATAATACCTGAACTGATACCTAACCTACACGAAGAACGTCTACAGGCCAGTCTGTTTACTTTATCTTTGAGTAGTCTATGAGAGGATTGTAATCCATGTGTACACAGTTGTCGGAGGACATGATAGCATGGAAGTCGAGAAATACCTCGCGTTACATTGACAGAACTGTAATTGAGGTGGTGGTTATTAAACTCTTGGAAAATGTTTCCAGTAACATTAGGTAATGAATTTCTTCTTTAACTGGTAAGTGGGGACGCTTACCATCTACTCACTGGATGTACAGTAGTGCTGCTGTCGAGTGACTGCCCTTTCCTCTCCTTCGTTTCTTCCGTCCTCTTCCCTCTTTCTTCTCCTTTTTCATTCCTTCCTCTTCCTTATGCCAACGTATGACTACACTCCCTTTTTTTCCTTCAGTCGTTCCTCTTCCTTCTGCCTGTGGGTGACTCTCCATGGACTGAGTGGCAAGCCAAGTGGTTTCCTGTACACCAAGGGGTGGTTGGGGTTTATTGCTCACGTAATGCCTCTCAGGGATGAGTGAGGTTGGTCACTCTCATCTTAAATGTCAGGACCAACTTGCCCACCCCCGGGCTCCTACGTTTCTCATGGGGCAACACAGGATTAGATGATGATGCTGATGAAGAGAGTCGCGTCACTCATGAGCAATACACATTTGGAGTGTTATGTTTTCTCTAATATACAGCATGTAAAACACAGCAGCAAAAGAAAATCTTTGTGCCTTATGTTAATGTTCCTTTCCATTACTGTTAAAATAGTGTGGAATATGGTCCATTCAGCCTATCCTATGAAATGTCCATAACAGCTTTTCTAGGCCGCACGGTAGTTTTTCACATATATTCATATCGCCTTTGACTGAAGGAAATTATGGAAGGAGAGTCTTTTTGCTCTGCTATCTTGGTTTTTGACTCATGAAATGGATACCCTCGTAATAACGTTCAGTTTAACAAACAACCTCGAATGGACCAATAGGCACTTTGTACTCTTTCAAGGATTGAAGGAGGGCAGGATTAAGGGAGAGAAAAAAAGGGAGGAGGCAAGCTCAGGAGAGAGGTAGGGAAGGCGCAAGGGAAAGAGGGACGGAGGAGGAGAGGAAATGCTCTAGGGAGGGAGAAAGAAATCAAGGCAGGGACCGAAGGGCGGAAGGCGCTGAAGAGGAAGGGGGGGGGGAGATTAGGTTTTGAGGTTTATTGAACCCACAGTGAAAAAAAAAAAAAAAAAAGAGGGAAGGAGAAGCTAGGAGGGAGGGAAAGGGTGGCGCTAGTAAGGAAGGAAGAAGGGAGGAAAGAAGGACCTGTGCGAGAGAGGGAAAGAAAGGTAAAAGGGATGGAGGAAGGGAGGGTGGGAGTTTGGGAGGGAAAAGGGAGTGAGGGGAAGCGAAGGAGAGAAAGTGACAGGGATTGAGGAATGGAAGGGGAAGGCTGCTAAGGAGTGAAGAAGTGAAGGGAGGAGTGGAGATGAGAGGACGGGAATGGGAAATGAGGGGAGGGCGGGCGGGTCGGTGAGAGAGATAGTGAGGGAATGGAGAGGATGGACAGAAGAGAAAGTGATAGCAAAGTGAAGGAAATAGGCTGAGGAAGGGAGGAAGGAGGGATGTAGGGGAAGGAGGAGGGGAGGGACGGCTCTCAGAGATGGAATGAGGGAGAGAGGAAGGACGGGTGGATAGGTGATGGGGAGCAAGAAAGGGAAGGGAGAAGGGAAGAGGAGGAGGAAGGTAGGAAGGCTCTAGGAAGGAAGCAGTGAAGCTAGATAATGATGTTCGTACACACACACACACACACACACACACACACACACACACACATGGATATGCGCATCTGGTTGTACACACACGTTGATAATATATACACACATATGTGAAGGCGTTGGCAAGTGGGAGGCACGCTGGGACTCAGGGAACAAACTGTCAATGTTATACCCAGAACTGGACATAGAAAATTAAAACAATTAATACACATGCTCAGACATACACACATGGGTATACGGAGTCATAACAGAAAAAAAAAAATGAATAAACACACATGCACGACAATACCAGTAATCAGTGCTGGTAATTGTACAGTCACTGACCAAACCCTGCCTACTATTCCACTGTGTCTACTTCACACTTAGGACCTGCCCATCACTTTGCTCCAAAACGCATTAAATCAAAGAGCATCAGTTACTCGTATGAATCATGAAGTGAACTATATCCTTCCCAGCTTACGAATATAAGCTTTCAGGAGGAAAGTGAGATGTGCAAGAGGTGAAATATGACTTTGTGTCCACGACTGTACACACACACACACACACACACACACACACACACACACACACACACACACACACACATCCTCCAATGAACAATTTCATCCAAATTTGCTCTTTTCCATGCACGCCTCTCACCCTCCTGGTTGATCAGACCGTCGTGGATGAATCTTTGTTTCAAACTTGGCCTTCCCTATCCTCAAACTCCAGTCATTTCTGATCTGTATATCGTTATCAGTCTTTCCTCATCCAGTTTCTCACATCGCCAGACGGTGCTAACACATCCTGGTCTGTCCATTCCAACATACGACGCGTTTTTCCACTCCTCTTAACAAACTCTTAAGCCATCTCCCCCAAGATTAACCTTAGGTATATAATTTCCAGCACTTTCATCTTTTTACTATCCTTAGCATTCGGGGCCGACGACTTGCTTCCATGCAGCATTGTTCACCGACCCACTAGTTGGAACATGGCACTGTTGGCAATACCTTGCCATCAAGGTGTCAGATCAGAAACTAATCTATGCCCTCACACTAGTATGTCTCAAATGCAATGCAGAACTCTTGATAAAACTGTCTTCAAGAAAGTTTAATACTCTCCCAAGTGAAGTATTAATGATAACTAACTTAATCATTCGTCTGGTTTAGATTACCACTAGATTTAACATAATCATATGAA
>NC_137010.1:42659660-42677900 GCF_032717465.1 Coenobita brevimanus | reverse complement strand
TGCAGCTGAGGATGCAGGAGGTAGGCTCTGAAGTTGGAAGCTGCTGGATGCTTTGCTCATCCTCTGTATATACAGCTTACAAATCTCAGCTTTGCTAAGTTTTGTACATGTCGGTTTGGCATTATATAACATCAGTAAGAATATTTCCCCCACCCTGGCTAATTCTTCATGGTTGGCATCGCTCTTCTTAAGCACATCCAACGTCCTCCAATCCCCGCCTTCCCAAGACTGTCATGGCCTTCTTTTTGCCAATGCCATATGAGTATAAGGCAGAGACTGTCACATCCAGTGACAGCGTGTGCTGTCAATATGTGCTGTCGGGTGTTCTGATGCATTTCCTGCTGGATGCTGTGTGTGCTATAAAAAAAAAAAAAAAGCCTCTTGCATACTGCTTGAAGATATTGTTTGCTGTGGCCCTATCAACCAGCATGACAAGTACAACAGGTCGTGCGATATTCCCAGCAAATGCCAATGCTGTGCTACTTATTAAGTAGTCAGCATCAGCCCAGCAAGCAATGCCTTCAGATGTAAGCCGGTCCTTCAGCCTGCTAATTAAGTCCATTTGCTAAAATGGAGCGTACAGTAGATTGCCCGTGAGAGATGTGTTGAAATCAAACACCATGTCTGCAGAGACTTTGGATCAGCATGGTGGTTCTGTGCAGCTACCTTGGTTGGCATGGTAAGATTTTGTGTAACCATCAAAGTAGACAGTGCATTCTTTGTCATAGTTATTGATAACATGATTCACATAGCTGTCACACACACACATCACCATACGTGCAGTCCACAATCTATGTCACATTTTGCAGCAAATGTCCTCCATCCACCACATAGTATGGGTTCTTCAGAGCTTCGGTGGATACTGGAACTACTGAAGCGTTCAGCACCTTGGCAAGACCACTTTTGTTGTTTTTGCGTATTGTACCTCTTTGTCAAATAGTGCTGGAGGCTGTTTGCTAAACTCATGTTTAAGATGATTCTCCATATGTGATCGGTTCTTTACCATACATGTGACCCAAGCATGAAGAGTAGTACGTGGTCGACCTCAACGTCTTTTCTCATGGACAGTGGCAGTACAGGTTTGCAGCCCCAGTAGATATATTTTTGAATCTTAACATCCAGCCGGTAGTTCAGGCCAATGTCTCTTGCAGCTGCCTCCTCACCTGATTTGTCTGGCACAATCTGCATTAGGCACAAATAAAATGCCACAATTCCAGTATCCAGTGCTGACCAGTCTCTCATGGTATTCGCCTGTAGTAAGCAAATGGCGAATGGTGTGTGGTAGGTAATTCCAAAAGGGAAGGAAAGTGTCTGCTATCACATGCAATTGTGTATTCCCGGAGGTCTGTGTGTGTTGGTCAACTGTCTGAGAATATAAACCATTGAAAGCCTCTGGTGACCCACAAACAGGATGTGGACTATTTTGGATTGTGCACTGCCGGTAATTCCACGACAGTGCGCTTAAACCTTCATGTGTCATCAGCATTCCCGCACATCAAACACCGGCTCAATTGTCTGGTCAGTTAAGTCTCCAGACCAGAACCTGTGGATTCTTCTTGATGGTCCAGTATCCTCAGATTGTGTACCTCTCCTATACTTCTTTTTGTCCATCAGGTTAACTAGCTGCTTCATCTGGTCAAGATAAAGTCTAGTGCACTTTTTGCGCTTGTAGTATGTCCCCCAGAATGAAGGACAGGGTAATCTTTGAGATGCAAAACAGATTTAGTTCCCAATCACCAGTGCATTCAGCACAGCGGATGAACCAGCAGCAAAATGCCCTTCATTTTTATGTATTCAGTCCATAGCTTCTCAGTTCTACTGTTCAGAGATAAATCTTGTTCAGGATCATTTAAGATCTCGCGAGAAGCTGAGTGACAAGATGTTTATGGAGAACATTGTCTTGTGGACATTAATTTTTTCAGGGAGCATCTCATGTAGGGTTCTAAGTTCGTTCTAAGTTCACTCCACTCAAACAGTTTGGTGTATCAAGCATCTCAGGACACAACTGAGGTGGCAGTAATCATGTGTGCACTTAGAGCATGAGCGTATGCATGACCTGTCAACATTTGCTTTACTGACTTAGGTGCATAGACACTTTCCCACTGCCCTTGGCAAACCACTGCCACTCATGATGTTACCGTTTGCTTGCCCATGTAAGACATATTCAGATGGAATCCGCCTATTCTTACAATGAGCTTGGTGCAGGTCTGGAGAAGATTGGACTATTTCAAACAGCTTTAATGTGGAGAGGCTGATCATATGTTACTGGAGACACAGCTACAATCTCTTACATTTTTTCGGTCAGTTTTTGTGTGCAAGTAAGAGCCGAGTAAATAGTGTGTGGTTGATTGGGATTATGGTTCAGGAATGGGGGGAATCTCATTTCTGATTATATCAAACTCTCTCTGTCTGTCTAGTGTCTGGATTCCTGAACCCACTCCAGGGGGGACACTGCTTTAGGATGAGATACAAAATAGCTGGCCAGCCACATATTGTCCAGCACTGTTGCCTAACTTCAGATCATTGCCGGGTCCCGAGGTTTGATTGTTCCAGAGGGCCAATGAGTACATGTTTGAGACCTTGGAACTGCTTGGATTTCTGTATTTCTTGACTGGTATCTCATAAAGGGTGGTACTACATAACAAAGCGTGAATTTTAGTCAGTAAGCTATATATGAGCCCCATGTGCTGATGGTGGCCATCTTGAATTTTTCGTCCACACTCGGTAACCTTGCGTGGAATTGTTAAATATCTGTTGATTTAGACGTAGGAGACTTCTCATGTAGCTTTCCTGAAACAATCAGCTTTTCTTGAATTTTTGCGTATCCTTAATGCTGCTGGGCTAGAAATGAAAGACTGGTACTGTACTCACATATGGCATTCTTAGTAAGAGGATACAGAAGTGTGAACCTTCATATTTTACAAGGGTCCAAATCGGGCCGAAGTTACGATATCTTGTATAATAATAATAATAATAATAATAATAATAATAATAATAATAATAAATAACAAATGACTAGAATTCCGAAACTGTTGGAGTGAATATTCAAAGAACTCCACATTCTAGATAAGAAATATTTTTATATCATTGTAGACCCAATATTGAGGGACTTTTGGTATGACTGATCAAGTTTTTTACGTGGATTTTGGACCTGTGACCTTAAGATCAAGGTCAAGGTCATTCATACTATGCAGATCATGTTCACTCATGACCCTGCCACATTTCTGGTACCAAGATTTAAGTACTTTCTAGACATGAGGCGGCCATTTTGATCTCAAAATGTATTTGTTGGATCTCGTTTCCCAGGTGCACTAGTATATGTTGACGACTACATACTGAAGCATTTGCAAAGCAATAGATTCAGTAGTTTTTGCTGCAAGCAGGAGAGCAGCATAATTGAAAAAAAAAATAACATAGAGGGCCCTAGTACGGCGCTAGTGCTAGGAAAAAGAATATTGGTGCCAAGAGAAGCCTGCAAATCCAAGATACATCACCCTGCAAAATTTTAAGTCAGTCTCGGACGGTCTTGAAGTTCCAGCCTTTCAGATCCCCCTGAAAAAGAAAAAGAAATATCTACAATATCAATAAGAATTCCAGAGAACGTGGAACTTTATAACAATAATAATCTTTATGTGAGTATAATTCTTCTATACAATCTAAACATGGCCATCATCCCCAGTAATACATTCAACACCACCACAGGGGCATCAACAACAACCTAATAATCGATGCCACCTTGAACTCATCAGTGACACAGCACCGGATGTCACTAGTAAATAACTCAGTGAGGGAGATTAAAGTGGGCACATTCACTGCTCCTCCCTCCACTTCCTTATTCCATCCCTCTATCCTCCCCACTCCCCTCTTTTATCTTTTCCTTTCCATCTCTCCCATTTATTATTATCTTCCCCTTCCCTCTCCTCCCACCTCTTCTCTCCTCCCTACTCTGTTTCTTTCTTTTCCATCCTTTTGTCACCTCACTCTCCCCTCTCATTTCTCCTTTCTTTCTTTCTCTCTCTCTCTCTCTCTCTCTCTCTCTCTCTCTCTCTTTCTCTCTCTCTCTCTCTCTCTCTCTCTTCCCTCTCTCTCTCTCTCTCTCTCTCTCTCTCTCTCTCCCTTTCTTTTTTCCTCCTTCTTCTTCGCTTCCTCCCTCTCATTTCTTCCACCTCCCATCCTCCTTCTTATCCTCCTCCCTTCCCCTCTTCCTCTCTCCCCCAGGCCGCAGTGATCAAGGAGTTAGTACTGTTACCTACGATATTGCCGGCCGGATAACGCCAGGGTTCTGAATCCTTGTGCGGGCAGCTGGCATCACTAGACTCCAGTATCCATTCACTATTTGTGCGTTGATTGGTAAAATGAGTACAAAAGTAACACCTTGAGGGGGAACTATGGTGACCTACATGATGCTGTGGCGTTGCTTCCCAGGTTAATGACTCAATAATCCGCCACAGGATCAAAGGCCTAAGCTACAGGGATTTTCATCGTGGCTTAGCGTGTCTCCACCTTCACCTTTGCCTTTCTCTTCTTCCTTCTCACTCCTTCCTTCCTTCCTTCCTTCACCACTTACCATCCTCTCCCCCCTCCTCTTCTCTACCTTCTTCTCTCCCTCCCACTGTCCTATCCCCTCCTTCATTTCCCATTTCTCCTTTCCTCCTTTTCTTCTCCCCATTTCCTCTTCCTCTCACCTCGTTATCACCACATCCTCCTCCTTCTCCTTGTCCCTCATCTCACTCCATCCTTCTCTCTCCTTCCTTTCTCCTCTTCCCTCCTTCTCCTCCACCTGTTTTCTCCTCTTCCCACCCTATTCCGCCCTTCCTATTTCCTCCTCCCAATTCCTCCCTTTTCTGTCCTCGCCACCTCCTCTCCTTCCTCTCTATTCCCTTCCCTCCTTCTCTTCTCTACCAGTCCCTTTTCTTCTTTTCTCCTATACTTCCTGTTCTATCCTTCTTTTCTCTCATCCTTTCCTCTCGTTCTCAATTTTTCTCCCCATCTCCCCATCCTCTCCTCTCCCTCCACTCCCCCCTCCCTCACCCTGAACATTTCCCTCCTCCTCTTCCTTCCTTCTCACCATTTCTCTCCTTCTCTCTTCTTCCTCCTCTAACTCTTTCTGTCTTGTTCCCATTCCTCTCTTCTAATTATACCATCCTCTATCTTCTCCATCCACCCTTCTCACCGCTCCTCTCCTCACTTCTCATTCTCTAGTCTCTACCTACCTTCTCCTCCTCCTCCTCCTCCTCCTCCTCCTCCTCCTCTTCCCTTTGCTGCATCCAGTCCTCCCTTCCTTCTCTTCTCCTGTCTTTCCCACATTTTACCCCTTTTCCTCTACCGCTCTTCTCCCCATTCCCTCTCTTCTCTCTCCGTCCACTCTTACTCTCTTTTTCTCTCCTACCCTTTCCACCTCCCTGCTAATTTCCTTCCTCCTCTCCCCACTTCCTCCTCCTCTTTCTTCTCTCTGCTCTCCTCTCCTCCCCATTCCACTCTCTACCTTTCTCTCCACCTCTCCTTCACTCCTCTCTCCCTTTTTCTCCTTCCCTTCCCCTCCTCTCCCCTTCTCCTTCCTCTCCTTCCCTCCCCTTTCTCGCTCCCTCTTCCTTTTTCACTCCCTTCGCCCTTCCTTTCCTCCCATCTTTCCCCTCATACACTCCCCTTTTCTCTCACTGTCCCTGTATCCTCCCTCTTCTCCCCTCTTTATCACTCCCTTCCCCTCTTCCCATCTCTCCCTCCATCACCCCTTTCTTTCCTATCCTCCCACTGTCTCTCCGCCTCTCTTTCCTCTCCCCTCCCCTCCTCTCCTCTTTTCTACCCCCAGGACGTCTTCTCAAGGGACAGACTGGAATATGGAATGGGAATCGACTGACTCTGGAATAGGACTGGAAGTGGGAAGGTGATCGAAATAGAAAACGGGGGAATGCAGGATGGTCTCTCTCTCTCTCTCTCTCTCTCTCTCTCTCTCTCTCTCTCTCTCTCTCTCTCTCTCTTTCTAGAATAGAACTGGAAGTGGGAAGGTGATCGAAATAGAAAACGGGAAAATGCAGGATGCTCTCTCTCTCTCTCTCTCTCTCTCTCTCTTTCTCTCCTACATGCAACAGATGGCGTCACATAACTTCACATGTCCCCACTTGAGCACTAATACCCACATCCCCTACTGGACACACGCAAGGACTACTTCACGCAGTACCGGTGTGATGGCAGCAGCGGGGGTGTTTTTAAGGCATGGCGGTGGGTCTTGGGGCAGATCACTTGAAGACTTTTAACGAAACTCAAATCCCCACACTGTCCCCGGGCCCAGCGAGGGTCGATATAGCGTCTCTTGCAGCGGCACTTGACTGAATCATGGCCACTTTCACTTCTTCAGTCCCACAACCGTTTTTTTTTTCTTTTTTATTCCGTTTACTACCTGGCGAGTCTAATCAACTTCAGTAGGTATACTAATCAACTTCAGGTATCTCCAGCAGTGAAGTGGTTAATGAAGGTTGTATCTATCACCTTTACCTGAGAAGACTATCCTAAGGTGAGGGATATCGTCTGAAGAGAGCAAAACATATATCCTGTACACGTGCTCGGGGTCAAGAGGAGAAACTTTTTGTCCCAGAGTGCTGCTGGGGTGAAGGTTCAAAGTCGTTTGGTGGTGGTCAGAATATACAGTAATGATGGAGGAGTTGGTGGAGGGGTTGGTGGAGGGGTTAGTGGAAGGGTTGGTGGAGGGTTTGGTGGAGGGGTTGGTGGAGGGGTTGGTGGAGGGGTTAGTGGAGGGGTTGGTGGAGGGGTTGGTGGGGGGTCACTGGACGGGGTTGGTGGAGGGGTTAGTGGAGGGGTTGGTGGAGGGGTCAGTGGACGGGGTTGGTGGAGGGGTTGGTGGAGGGATTGGTGGAGGGGTTATTGGACGGGGTTGGTGGAGGGGTTGGTGGAGGGGTTAGTGGACTGGGTTGGTGGAGGGGTTGGTGGATGGGGTTGGTGAAGAGGTTGGTGGAGGGGTTGGTAAAGGGGTTGGTGGAGTGGTTGGTGGACGGGGTTGGTGGAGAGGTTGGTGGAGGGGTTGGTGGAGGGGTTAGTGGACGGGGTTAGTGGAGGGGTTGATGGAGGGAATAGTAGAGGGGTTGGTGGAGGGGTTGGTGAAGGGGTTAGGGGGAGTTGGTGGAGGGGTTAGTGGAGGGGTTGATGGAGGGATTAGTGGAGGGGTTAGTGGAGGGGCTGGTGGAGGGGCTGGTGGAGGGGTTGGTGGAGGGGTTGATGGAGGGGTTGATGGAGGGGTTAGTGGAGGGGTTAGTGGAGAGGTTAGTGGAGGGGGTTGTGGGCGGTCACTGGACGGGGTTGGTGGAGGGGTTGGTGGGGGGTCACTGGACGGGGTTGGTGGAGGGGTTGGTGGAGGGATTGGTGGAGGGGTTAGTGGACGGGGTTGGTGGAGGGGTTGGTGGAGGGGTTAGTGGACTGGGTTGGTGGAGGGGTTGGTGGATGGGGTTGGTGGAGAGGTTGGTGGAGGGGTTGGTAAAGGGGTTGGTGGAGGGGTTGGTGGACGGGGTTGGTGGAGAGGTTGGTGGAGGGGTTGGTGGAGGGGTTAGTGGACGGGGTTAGTGGAGGGGTTGATGGAGGGATTAGTAGAGGGGTTGGTGGAGGGGTTGGTGGAGGGGTTAGTGGACAAGGTTGGTGGAGGGGTTGGTGGACGGGGTTGGTGGAGGGGTTGGTGGAGGGGTTAGTGGACGGGGTTGGTGGAGGGGTTGGTGGGGGGTTGGTGGAGGGGTTGGTGGAGGGGTTGGTGGAGGGGTTAGTGGAGGGGTTGGTGGAGGGGTTGGTGGAGGGGTTGGTGGGGGGTCACTGGACGGGGTTGGTGGAGGGGTTGGTGGGGGGTCACTGGACGGGGTTGGTGGAGGGGTTGGTGGAGGGATTGGTGGAGGGGTTAGTGGACGGGGTTGGTGGAGGGGTTGGTGGAGGGGTTAGTGGACTGGGTTGGTGGAGGGGTTGGTGGATGGGGTTGGTGGAGAGGTTGGTGGAGGGGTTGGTAAAGGGGTTGGTGGAGGGGTTGGTGGACGGGGTTGGTGGAGAGGTTGGTGGAGGGGTTGGTGGAGGGGTTAATAGAGGGGTTAGTGGAGGGGTTAGTGAATGGGGTTAGTGGAGGGGTTGGTGGAAGGGTTGGTGGAGGGGTTAGTAGAGGGGTTGGTGGACGGGGTTAGAGGAGGGGTTGGTGGAGGGGTTGGTGGAGGGGTTAGTGGACGGGGTTGGTGGGGGGTTGATGGAGGGATTAGTAGAGGGGTTGGTGGAGGGGTTGGTGGAGGGGTTAGTGGACAGGGTTGGTGGAGGGGTTGGTGGACAGGGTTGGTGGAGGGGTTGGTGGAGGGGTTAGTGGACGGGGTTGGTGGAGGGGTTGGTGGGGGGTTGGTGGAGGGGTTGGTGGAGGGGTTAGTGGACGGGGATGGTGGAGGGGTTGGTGGGGGTTGGTGGAGGGGTTGGTGGAAGGGTTAGTGGACGGGGTTGGTGGAAGGGTTAGTGGACGGGGTTGGTGGAGGGGTTAGTGGACTGGGTTGGTGGAGGGTTGGTGGAGGGGTTAGTGGACTGGGTTGGTGGAGGGGTTGGTGGATGGGGTTGGTGAAGAGGTTGGTGGAGGGGTTGGTAAAGGGGTTGGTGGAGGGGTTGGTGGACGGGGTTGGTGGAGAGGTTGGTGGAGGGGTTAGTGGACGGGGTTGGTGGAGGGGTTGATGGAGGGATTAGTAGAGGGGTTGGTGGAGGGGTTGGTTGAGGGGTTAGTGGACAAGGTTGGTGGAGGGGTTGGTGGATGGGGTTGGTGGAGGGGTTGGTGGAGGGGTTAGTGGACGGGGTTGGTGGAGGGGTTGGTGGGGGGTTGGTGGAGGGGTTGGTGGAGGGGTTGGTGGAGGGGTTAGTGGAGGGGTTGGTGGAGGGGTTGGTGGAGGGGGTGGTGGGGGGTCACTGGACGGGGTTGGTGGAGGGGTTGGTGGAGGGATTGGTGGAGGGGTTAGCGGACGCGGTTGGTGGAGGGGTTGGTGGAGGGGTTAGTGGACTGGGTTGGTGGAGGGGTTGGTGGATGGGGTTGGTGGAGAGGTTGGTGGAGGGGTTGGTAAAGGGGTTGGTGGAGGGGTTGGTGGACGGGGTTGGTGGAGAGGTTGATGGAGGGGTTGGTGGAGGGGTTAATAGAGGGGTTAGTGGAGGGGTTATTGAATGGGGTTAGTGGAGGGGTTGGTGGAAGGGTTGGTGGAGGGGTTGGTGGACGGGGTTAGTGGAGGGGTTGGTGGAGGGGTTGGTGGAGGGGTTAGTGGACGGGGTTGGTGGGGGGGTTGATGGAGGGATTAGTAGAGGGGTTGGTGGAGGGGTTGGTGGAGGGGTTAGTGGACAGGGTTGGTGGAGGGGTCGGTGGACGGGGTTGGTGGAGGGGTTGGTGGAGGGGTTAGTGGACGGGGTTGGTGGAGGGGTTGGTGGGGGGTTGGTGGAGGGGTTGGTGGAGGGGTTAGTGGACGGGGATGGTGGAGGGGTTGGTGGGGGGTTGGTGGAGGGGTTGGTGGAAGGGTTAGTGGACGGGATTGGTGGAAGGGTTAGTGGACGGGGTTGGTGGAGGGGTTAGTGGACGGGGTTGGTGGAGGTTTGGTGGAGGGTTGGTGGAGTGGTTAGTGGACGGGGTTGGTGGAGGAGTTAGTGGACGGGGTTGGTGGGGGGTTACTGGAGGGGTCGGTGGAGGGGTTAGTGGACGGGGTTGGTGGGGGGTTGGTGGAGGGGTTGGTGGAGGGGTTAGTGGACGGGGTTTGTGGAGGAGTTAGTGGACGGGGTTGGTGGGGGGTTACTGGAGGGGTTGGTGGAGGGGTTAGTGGACGGGGTTGGTGGGGGGTTGGTGGAGGGGTTGGTGGAGGGGTTAGTGGACGGGGTTGGTGGAGGGGTTAGTGGGGAGGTTCGTAAAGGGGTTGGTGGAGTGTCCTTCTTAACCCTTTCCTTACGATTACCTGCATTTTATTTTACTCCCTAACAGACGATTTTCATTCGCGTTCAGGAACACCTCCGACGTGAAAGAGGTTAATGAACTGTATCGAAGACTCCCAGTTCGAGAAGCCTCTCAGGAATAGACAAAATATAAATTGTCTGGTAATAGCAAGAAGCAAAATGACGTACTCGGGGTGAAGGAATTAAAGTCGTATGAGGACAGCTGGGATATATGAAAGACGTCATCGTAGTGAAGGTGTGGATGAGATCTATACAACATCACCTGCAGCAACGTGCATATTATTGCAAAGAATATACCGGTTACTGCAATGTACATTCTCGATACATTAAATTATGCACACCGGGAAACAAGAAGAGGTGCCATGGCACAGCAAACCTGTTCCCGGCAGTCATTTTAGTGCTGGTGTATAAACGCAACAGGATATCTAGTCAAAGATGCCACATAACAAATTTGAAGTAAATTGGGTGAAAGTTGACGATTTTATGCCCAACTGAAATATGAGCCCGACCCACTTGACATTGACTCCTCCCCTTGCGCTAATCGAGGGCTGACCCCTTCATGTAATGAGGCATGTTATATGATGTAGATTTGAAAGATGCACCTTTAGGTTTTGGTTTCATGTCGATATGATGATTTTGAAAGGAGTTATGGCGAATTTTTTTTTTTTTTTTTTTTTTTTTTTTTTTTTTGTCCTACAGCCTGGGACTTGGCTCAGTCTGGCCCAAAATTTAATCAGCTGATGAGAGGATCACAGACCATCATCCCTGTAATTCCAGTCAAAATATCACCAGTAGTTTTCGCGTAAAGTTGTTAAGAGACAGACAGACAGACAGACAAACAAACAAACAGACAAACCGTGTGAGAACAATACCTGTCCCCGAGCCCCTAGGGGGCGGGGACGGGTAATATGGTATGCTGGTGCTTCTAAACTATGTTCCGACTTCATGTGATAACACACCGATAAACAGTATGCATATCACTACACAATAAATATACCGCACTCGTATCATAGTATACTGTACTTTCGTTAATTCAGATTATATTCACACTGTCTATAAAGTACACCCAGTTGAATATCAGGTTATTGCAGTGTTTGCACCGCCTATTGTAAGGTAAATCTGGCTTCCTGTGATGCATATACGGGCAGTTATACCTGATGTGGGTGTGGGGTTGACTGTTGTCGTATGAAATGTTTCGTTAGTGATAGGTGTTGGGCCTACCTCGCTGCATCTCTCTCTCTCTCTCTCTCTCTCTCTCTCTCTCTCTCTCTCTCTCTCTCTCTCTCTCTCTCTCTCTCTCTCTCTCTCCAGTTACCTGATGTGGGTCTCTCTCTCTCTCTCTCTCTCTCTCTCTCTCTCTCTCTCTCTCTCTCTCTCTCTCTCTCTCTCTTCAGTTACCTGATGTGGGTGTGGGGTTGACTGTAGTCGTATGAAATGTTTGGTCAGTGATAGATGTTGGGCCCACCTCGCTGCATCTCTCTCTCTCTCTCTCTCTCTCTCTCTCTCTCTCTCTCTCTCTCTCTCTCTCTCTCTCTCTCTCACCAAGTAGGAATATGTTGCAAATGGAACAGGAATAGAATGGGAATGGAATGGAGGGAGGTAAAATCGCCTGTCATGAAGGTCGGGGCGTGGGGTTCGGCTCTGCCCTCTTAGTACTCACCTTACTGAATCTGAACCCTCTTTCGTCCAACAGTGATGTGGTTGTCTGGAGGGGTTAGTAGAGGGGCTGGTGAAGGGGTTGTTAGAGGGGTTAATGGAAGGGTTAGTGGAGGGGCTAGTGGAGCGGTTGGTGGAATGGTTGGTGGAGAGTAGGTGAGCCCTTAAGTATGAAAAAATTGTTTATATTTTTTACATTACCCTCTATGTAAAAGATATGGACAGTTTCACCAGGTTGCCGAATGTCAGCAAGAAGGACGGGAATGTGGTTGGTCAGGAATGGAATAGGGCGGGAATGGAAAAGACTTTAAGTGACAATGGAAGAGGCTGGGAATGGAATGCAAATAGGGTGGGAATGTAACTGGCTGGCAAAGGAGTGGGAATAGGGTGGTCATGGGAAAAAACATGGTGTGGATAGAGTGAGATAGGAATAAAGTAGGAATAGAATCATAATGGGAGAGAAATAGTCAGGATGGAAATGGGAATTGAATGGTAAAGTGAGAGGAATAGAGTTGGAATGGAATAAGAAAAGAAGGGGGATAAGGCGAGGATAGGAGGAGAATGGATAGGGTGTGTCGGAATGGGATAAGACCAGAGTCGGAACAGGACAGGAACTGAGTGTGAACAGCGTGGGAGTGGAATAGGGTGGGAATGGGATGGAAATAGAGTGGGAATGGAATTGGAAATGGGAGGGCATGGAATAATAATTGGGTGGGAATTCGTTAAGAAAAGATTGGGCGTGGAACTGGACAGAAGAAAGGGATAGACACAATGAGAGAGGAATAAATTAGGAAAAGAAGTGGAATAGGGTGGGAATGGAATGGGAGCAATGTGTGAACGAAGTGAGAAGGGGATAAGGACAGAATCGGATTAGGATGGGAATGGAATGGGAATAGGGTAAAGGTGTAATGGGAATAGAATGGGAATGGAATGGGAATAGGGTAAAGATGTGATAGGAATGGGACGGGAATGGAATGGGATTAGGGTAAAGATGTAATGGGAATGGGATGGAAATGGAATGGGAATTGGGTAAGGATGTAATGAGAATAGGATGGGAATGGAATGGGAATAGGGTAAAGATCTAAAGGAAGTAGGATGGGGATGGAATGAGAATAGGGTAAATATATAATGGGAATAGGATGCGAATGGAATGGGAATAGGATAAAGATAGAATGAGAATAGGGTGGAAATGGAATGGAAATAGGGTAAGTATGGAAAGGGAACAGGGAGGGAATGGAATGGAAATAGATAAGGATAGAATGGGAATTGGATGTGGATTAAACTGGATGGTAATCTAATAGGAATTGGTTGACGATGGAATGGGGATGACAGTAGAATGGAATGGGACTGCAATAAGACTCAGGTGGAATCTTAGTGGCTGAAATGTGAAAAGTAGTATGGAACAGAAATAAGATGGGAATGGGAAGGCGGGATAAAGTAGGGATCGGATGGAGTGGGAGTCAAGAATGGGACGAAGCGATGTAACTCAAACTGTGATCTGTGTTTTAACCACTTCAAGCAGATGACTACTTTTTCGTTTAATTCTTGCTACCCCTAAACGATAGTATTCAACTTATCTTTCTTTCTTTTTAAATTTGAAGGGAATAATGAACACTATTATCTAACTCATTCTTCCCGTGAAAGATTATCAATCTATATCTATATACCTAGGCTGCTTCCCCCAAGGAAAGGGAGGTAGCCGAGACAGGACGACACACTCCCCATTTACTCATCCATTCAAACACATTCATTCGCATCTTAGCCCCAAAGGGGAGAACGGACAGATCCTCACCGCACCACACCGCACAAGGGTCAACTGCGCAATGCAATCAGTGACATCCGCAGCAGGGCCCGACAGCAGAACTGGTTTACCCCTGCCACATCATAACAGACCCATCCCCTTACCCGCACCTGACCTGACTAGCAGATCCGACCAAATGCGGGAGAATATCCCCTCAGGGCTGCGTCATCACTTATTCATTCACAATTCATCTCCATTTATTTCTGTCACGCACAGCCACTCTTCCTTGCTCAACAGACATCCCTCTCGCATCCAGCGCTCTCGTCACACTGTCCAACCATCCTATTCGTGGTCTTCCTCTCAGCCTTACACCTCTCACATCAGATCTAGTTATCTTTTTCACCAATCGCTCATTATCCATTCTCTCCATATGCCCAAACCATCGCAACACCCTCTGCTCAACTCTACCACCCATCTCCCGAACAACTCCAGTTCTCCTTCTCACTTCATCATTTCACACCCGATCCATACGCGTCACTCCACACATACTCCTCAGACACCTCATCTCCATTACATTCAAACTTTTCCTCTCTGCTACACCCATATTCCATGTTTCAGCCCCATATAATGCAGTCGGTACCACAACACCCTCATACAGCCTTCTCTTTACATCCATTCTAAGCAAACGACATTTAAACACTTTTTTCATTCCTCCCAGCACCTTCCCTACTTCATTTATTCTAAACTTCACTTCTGCATCTATTCTTCCATCCACAGCAACATGTGACCCTAGATATTTAAAACAATCTACCTCCTCAAGCAACTCACCATTCAAAACTATATTCATCCCCCTACCATCAACCAACCTCGTACACTTCATCACTTTACTCTTATTCTCATTTACTTTCAATTTCCTCCTTTCACACACCCTTCCAAACTCCTCTACCAACTGTCTCAATCTCTCCTCTGAATCAGTCACCAGTGCAGTATCATCTGCAAACAGCAGCAGCTTCAGATTCCACTCTCCACCATCAACATTTACCAGACTCAGACCACCTAAAACTCTTGCATTCACCTCCCTTACAACACCATCCATGTAAATATTAAACAACCAAGGCGACATCACACATCCCTGTCGCAGCCCCACTCTTACGGGAAACCAATCACTCACAGCATTTCCCACTCTTACACACACTCTACTATTTACATAAAAACTTTTCACCCCTTTTAGTAACTTACCATCAAGTCCATACAATCCTAAAACAGTCCACAAAGCCTCCCTATCAATTCTATCATACGCTTTCTCTAAATCCATGAATGCCCAAAACACATCCTTGCCTTTCGCTAAATACTTTTCACACACTTGTCTCACAGCAAACACCTGATCCACGTATCCCCTCCCTCTCCTAAAGCCACACAGCTCATCACCAATCACTCCCTCTGTACCCTCTCTAACTCTCATAATTAACACTCTACCATACACCTTACCTACCACACTCAACAGACTTATACCCCTAAAGCTAGTACATTCATACTTATCACCCTTGCCTTTATACAACGGGACCACACAAGCACTTGCCCAGTCAATTGGCACCATACCTTTCTCAAAGCACACATTCAACAATCTTACTAACCAGTCAACAATAGTCACTCCACCACCTTTCAGGCATTCCACAGCACACCCATCCATACCTGCAGCTTTCCCTGTTTTCATCTCCTTTACTGCCTTCTCCACTTCCTCCTTCGTGATCAAAGAATCATTCAACTCTCCCAACACATTTATTCCTTGCACCCTTCCATCCGCCACAATCTCAGCCACCCTTTCCTCCTCTACATTTAACAATCTTTCAAAATACTCTGCCCATCTCTTCCTTACTGCATCCATCTCAATTAACATCCTTCCATCCTCTGCTTTACTCGTTCTTCCTTCTCAGACCCTCCCTTTCGCACCCTTTTCACCTCCTTCCAAAAGATTTTCTTATTCTGTTGAAAATTCTCTGTCAGCCGCCTACCCCACCTTTCATCTGCTGCCACTTTAGCATCACGCACAGCCCTTCTTGCTCTATTCCTCTTTTCCTTATTATATTAATATCAATAAAGAAAAAAGTCTGGAAATTTGGAAAGGACAAGAATTAGGGGCTAGTGCAAATCAGTACAGAAGGAAAATGTGATAAGAATGACAAAGTGGAATTGGAAGGGAGATCGACTGAAATGGGAATCAAATACAAGCCTGAAGAGAAATGATATAAATTTGAAACCTGCATTTTATCATAGAAACAGACTGCATAATTAACACACAATGCACTGTTGTTGTGGTTGTTGTTCATGCCCAGTCTGTATGGCCAAGCAGACCCATCTACTGCCGTCAAGTAACCGCCTCTGCAGGGCCGTCCCGTGCAGTGAACCGATGTTTCCTTAAGGTTGACAACGCCTCGCCAAAGATAGGCGCGGGGATTAATGTGGAGGTTTGGTTCCCAGATGGTCGTCGCATTTCCATCTGTCCACCTGATTAACAGGGGCACCATTGCAGGCTCCACTTCACCCCGTTTCTGGTTAGTTACCACCCAGCGCTATAAATGGGTTCCTGGGTTACAAGAAACCAATTGGCTTGTCACTTGGTGAAGAGCCACCTGAAGTGGAAAAAAGAGTAATAAATTTGACATGACGGAAAACCAGAAGTAGGAAGAGAGAAGGGCAGACATGTAATGAGGAAGTGTAAGGAAGAAGTAGGTGCCACTAAATCAAGTGAGCTGATGATGGGAACAAGTGGAAAGTGGAACAGAATAGAAATTGGGTTGGAATGGCAATTAGGAATGAAAATAAAGGTGATTAAGAAAATAAGGATGACAAAGCACTTCAATCAGGAATGGGACAAGAATACAGTAGGGATGGAACTAAGTGAAAATTAGAGACTGGAAATGAAGTGAACTGGATTAGGGAGACAGGCAAATGGAAGGAGGATGTGAACTGGAATAGAATTAGAGGGAACTGCACTGAGAGGTGAAATGGGAAGGAAATTAGATGGAATGTGCAATGAATTGCAAAACGGAAATGGCGAGGAATCGAAAAAGGAGCAAATGGAATGCAAAACGGAGATGGAGTGAAAAAAGCTTGTCATTCGAATGAAAAATAAGAGCATGAAAAAAGAAAGAAAGAATCTGCAGTGGAAGAAAAAGTAAGGTGGGAACTAATGTTAAAATATGTTTCTCGCGAGATAAGAGTATATTGTACTGGTCGACTTCTACACGCCAGACATGGCCAAGCACACTCTACAAGTTCGAATCATGCTTTATGGGTCCTGAGGTACAACTGATCCATCGGGAGGAAGAACACGATTTTCAATCACTGGAGAAGTAACCCGCCCTCAACCAGAGCTTTATCAATGGGTATAGATGTAAAAGGTTTTTGAGAAAATGCTTGTGGAAATTTGCTGCTGGAATGGCTATGTTTGTGAATGAGAGGGTCTGTATATGTTATCGTGGAAACCTAAACAAGCGAAAGCGCATGAAAATATACGTGAGTGGATACAGCATCATCGTAGGCTACTGGAGGCTGTGTGTTTGATCTCGTCATTATGAAGAGTCTCTACAAAACTATGTTAAATAATCAAAATGAAGCAATAATGACTACAAAAGATATCCTTTCATTAATTCTCTCTCTCTCTCTCTCTCTCTCTCTCTCTCTCTCTCTCTCTCTCTCTCTCTCTCTCTCGTTCTTTATGTATTATATACTGTACTTCTGTGCATCATCCTAATACACGTTTCTTTGCATCTCTGTAACACACTCTGCTCTCTCTTTGTAAGACGCCATCCCTGCATTCTCTTTCTGTGTTCATCTCTTTGTTATACTGTCGTCTTTTTCTTTATTTGTATATTTTTGCAATAGCCCCCTCCCCCCTCCCTCTCTCTCTCTTTCTCCCTGAAACTAACGCTTTTTCTTTATCTCCATGTATCACTGCAGCAACTGTCTCGGTGAATCTGTAAAACATCCATTCTCTCTCTGTTACGCATCTCATTGTAACTCAGTCACCTTGTTTTCTTTGAATCATAGCTCTCTCTCTCTCTCTCTCTCTCTCTCTCTCTCTCCTGATTTTGCAATGAGGGTCACGCCTACCTCTTATCTCACTCAATTATCCATGGCACAGCGAGAGGGAGGCAGAGGGGAGACGGAGGCAGAGGGGTGAGAGAGGCAGAGGGAGAGGGAGACGGGAGGAAACGGAAACGGAGTGAGGCAGAGGGAAGGGGAGGGTGGGAGGAGACTGTGTGAGTGAGAGGGATTGAGGGATATCGGGGGATGAAAAGACTGAAAAGGTGGGGATGGAGGAAGCAGAGAGAGAGAGAGAGAGAGAGAGAGAAGGGGGGAGGGCATGGGTGGATGACGAGGAGAGGAAGGTAGGAAGGACAGTGGTCCGGCCTTGACATTATGAAAAAATCTCCATCAACAGAAACCCGTAACCTTTCCCAAGCCATTCCTCTCACTTCACAGATCCCGAACCTGCACATCTTAGCGTTGGCAACAATATTAATGTGACTTGTACCAGCGCCATCGACCAGGAAAACACTCAGGATGCTTTGTTGGGAGGTAGTAGGTAGACAGAGGAAAAAATACTTTGTGAGTAAGCACATTTCAAAGGAAGGAACTAGTTTCCAGTTTTAACCCGAAATGCACAGCTGGCATGTCGTGGGCAGGGGAAAATCCACAACGACATTTTAAGCTTGACTGACATGGAAAGCACCTAAACATTTTCCCAGAATACGACATGTAGTTGTCGATTTAAACTCCAGGCCTTATTTGCAGAGTAGGTAAAGGATGTCAGAATAGGTGAGGTGGTCAGACAGTCGGGTGTACCCACCTTAAGTGGATGGAAATGATAGCGTCCCAGTGAACGTTTGTGAGGGGAGAGA
>NC_137010.1:42604660-42657160 GCF_032717465.1 Coenobita brevimanus | reverse complement strand
GGACACTGAACGGACACTGCACAACAAATGATGGTAGATCTCACACAGTTCGTTATTTGGGCTCTAGTATCAAGCTGAATACAAGTGTCTCGCCGTATATTATACAGTAGTAGGATCACTAGTAAAACACAGTACACACATGGATTTAGAGGCACACTACATAGGCACTAGAGCATTAGTTTGGCACTGTATATATCACGAGCACTATAGACACAATGTGTACTGGGCAGAAACTGTTACACTGGGCAGGCTGGAGGACTCCAGCTAGGCTGCAGGAACCGGGTGGTCCCCAGGTGTCAGGCAGGTGCTGGAGGGATCCCGTCTGGTGTTACTTCTCTCAAGGGCCACGGGATAACCCTCAAAGGGGACATCGTCTGCTGGGGGCTGCGGTATGGCATGGTGAGAGACCCTCTACTCGTGGGGCCTGGCTGGGTAGTCTGGTCCCCAGGGCTCAGGCCCAACAGCGTGAGTAGGCGTGCTTGTCTGCATCCACCCTGGGGAGGAGGTCGCCATTGTCTAGGGCTTGAGAGGTCGTGCCCCGGGGTTGCAGGGGCTCTGCAGGGAGTCTGGCATCTGCGGCCTCTCTGCCATTAGGCCACCGTCACGGTCAGACTGCAGTGTCTCCTCCAGCCAGAGTCAGTCAGCTGGTCGTCTCTCACGGGCGCTGGATGGATGGCACACACTCCTGGAGACAGCAGGGGATCTCACACTTCTTGCAGGCAGGAAGGTTCCTTCTGGGGGCTGCCTCTGTGGAGAGGATTGGAGGAACATCCTGCCCGGCTACAGGAGGGGGGAGCTGAGCAAGGGTCGTCCTCTGCCGGGAAAGTCTCAGGGGGTGAGAGGCTTTGGTGGCAGTGCCTCTCCCTTGCGTGGCTAAAGGCCGTCGCTGAGGTCCCGTAGGCAACAGGGGGAGGGCAGCAAGAGGCCGTCACTGGGGCCCAACTTCCTAGCAGGACTGTGGGCGAGGTGTGGGCGGAGGCTGTCACCTGACCACGGGTGCAGCTAGAGGCCATCATCAGTGTCCTGCAGGGGGAGTGATGTGCAGTTGAAGTGCAGGCGGAGGCCGTCACCGGTGTCCTACCCCCAGAGGCAGCTGCAGAAGGAGAGGGGGCATACCTTACTTTCCTCAAGTGCGGCTGAAGGCCGTCACTGGTTTCTGCAGGAAAGGAGGGGTCGGCAGCTCCTGAGCGGCTAGAGGCCATCCCTATTGTTGTGCGGCTAGAGCCCATCACTTTTGTTGTATGGCTAGAGGCCGTCACGTTTTGTGTGTGGCTAGAGGCCGTCACTGGTTTTGAGTGGCTAGAGGCCGTCTCTTTTGTTGTGCAGCTAGAGGCCATCACAGGGGTGCTGCTCGGGACTGACTCTTCAGCCCCACCCTGAACCTGTCGAGGGCTAGTCTGGTTGGAAGGGTAATGTACACCGATTGCGACACTCCAGTTGGGTCTGTTCCAGGAAATAATGGGGCAAGGTAATCGGGGACATAGGTCCATACTCCCTTGGCAACGCGTGCACCCTCAGAGCCCCTCCGTGGTCGCCTCCTGGTGTGGGTGTCGCTATGCCCCAGTGGTGCTCAGTTGCCACATTCGATATTTCAATATATATATATATATATATATATATTGTAGATATATATATATATATATATATATATATATATATATATATATATATATATATATATATATATATATATATACATATATATATATATATATATATATATATATATATATATATATATATATATATATTGTATATATATATATATATATATATATATATATATATATATATATATATATATATATATATATATATACAGTATACTGTATATATATGATGTCTGCTGGCTTAGTGCAATTGGGCTTGTAGGACAACAGACATGCTCAGGAACTCACGTTGTAAAATATTCGATCAATGACTGGTATTTTATTTAGAACAGGTTCGTCCTACTTTCCTGGTGTCTAGTTGCATTCAAACTCATTAATTCGTTGGGAGAGTGATAAGAGGGGATCATGTGTACCAGATGACTCCCACACGACCTATTCTAAGATCTAAATATAAAAAAAAAAGAAAATGCATATTATTCTTATTTGCTCAAATTAAAGATACCTGTATGTCTCTCGATAGATTGATAGATAGATAGAAATATACACTAAACTCTCAACTTCTGTCGTTGCAATGTCCAGCCCAACACAGTATCCAGCGCAGCTATCTTGGCTCTATTAAAGCAATATCTGCCTAAATTATGCAACTTCCTGCACCGAAACGGGACGTAACTGGCGGTCCAGTGCAATATGCGGCGTTGAGGCGTCTCAATCGGCTCGTAAGCGGTAGCCAACCGGCGGCAGGGGAAATCACGAAAATCGGGAGCCAATGAAAATGCCTGATATGCACCAGCCAATCAGAATCCTGCCCCTTCCACTCCTAAATATTGCAGACAGACAACCATAACCACCATCTTAACAACTTGTGACAGCTATAATTATTCCTTCTAAAGGCGGCGGGGGATCTATAACAAAGACAGGGTGACATGAAGGCGATTTGTTCGTTGCTATCCCCTCATGGATAATGGCATCTGGGTATAGATAGGTAGATAAACATTTAAGACTGAGGTAAAGAAGACGCTGCCTGTCTTGTGATCAACCCAGGAATCAAACTGGAGTGTCAGTGGCACAAGCAGCGACACTGATATGGTACAACACAATACAACACTCCTCAGCAGAATCAAAACGCTAATACAACACAACACAACACATTCAATACTTGTAGCACTTCCCTGTCAACAAGTTCGAGCTTGTAGCATCTAGTTCCGCAATGCTCCTTGTAAAGTGTAGGGACCCAAGGCTGGGTAACCATCTTCCACAGTATAGGTGATAGACCCGCAGCCTTGGTGGTTTAATATGATGGAGAAATCCTCTAGCCACGTCTTATGGATTCAAAATAAAGGGTATTGCAGCTGACCTTGCTGTGGTATTTATTTAGCTTCTAACTTGTCTTGGGTCCATAAGATAAGGTGAAAGTTTTTTTTTTTTTTTTTTTCAACCAACAGACAATTTTATCCAAGTAAGGGCAGACCTCTTGTAGTGAAGGGGTTAATGAAAGCTGTACCTAATCTCACCAGCTCGAATCCCGTCCCTTAAACTTAGCAAGATCGTCTAGATACAGCAATATGAATATACCAATAACCGTGATAAGACTGAAGGGGTTAACAGTGAAAGATTAACTATTTTAAAAACATATATTTACTCAGATGAACCATGTATTTCTCAGTTAGTGTTGCTGCTGTTCGCGGTGTCTTTATAAGGCATATTTTTCTGAATGAAAATATGTTTCACATGTTCCATAAACTTCATGCTTTAAAAGGTGTTGATAATAATTGACTGTACCCGTAAACAAAAAGTGACTGGGGAATATCTTCAAATGGCTCGTCGACCGTTTCTAACGTAAAGACAGAATAATGTAAAGACACTTTCTTGAACATGTGTACAATATGCACGTAAGAGACGCTTGGTGGTCTAGCAGTCTAAGGTGCCAGTCAGGATTTGGTTACTGGCATGCACCAGGGACGTGGCCAGTCACCTGTCTTTAGCACCTCAGTCTGGCGACTTATTTTTATGTTTGCCTGAGGACTTTTTGCTTATTTTTTTGTTTAGATGCGGGAGCATCTCTAGGGGAGACCTTTTCCGACTGTCTCTCACTCTTATTTTTCTGCAACAATGCCCTATATTACAACCCTGACGATACTGCTTCTGTCGAATTCTCTTGTATTTGTTTTCTGTTTTTGTTTTTCACGATCATCTCACTAATGATTGTTACCACACCCTTACGACTTTATTTCTGGGTTGACTAAGTGATTCCCCAGAAACTTACTATGCAAGTTCATGGGCATGGTTTCTCGAGAAACTTATTTCGGATGTGTTTTTTTTTTCTATTTAGGCCTTCAAAGTAACTTTATAACCCAAAAGCTTTAAAAATAAGACATGCATGGAACCACCAGACGCCACACAAGCCTCTGAGAAAAAGCACGTATTTATTCCAGCATCGAACTCAATTACAATATGGGATGAGTTAGCTTTGAATGTTCCCTTTTGCCTGTTATATTTTTACAAGACAAAAAGAACCTTGTGGTTAGCTTTTATGGAGGGCAGTATGATTGAAGCATACTATGGAAAATGTCGTGCATTTGCCTGCAAATAGTACTTCTCAAGTTTAATTCATTTTTTGCTGTTTCAAGCTAATATCATTCAACCTTAGGATGAACCTTCTCATCTCCAGGGGTTAAAATCATTTAGTCTCCACTAACTTCTTCACTGCAAGACGTCTCCCCTCAGTTAAGTACAGTCGTCCGATATTAGCAAGAATTAAATTAAAAATGTGTCACTCAAAAGATGAATAAACTCATATGGTGGTAGCGAGAATAGATGGTCAAGGTCAGTAACAGGCTGGTTCAGGCAGCCTCGCTTCAGTCTCCTATGAATACACCAAGCAAAGGGTAATATGGAACAAGCTGTACTACTATTCATCATTGGTAACGAATTGTAATTCTGCTCTGCTAAAACTAAAACCAAAAATGTGTACTGTGTGTTTAACTCAGGTAATATTTATGTAGCTTTCAAGTCAGCATTTTCGCATCATTTTACTTTTTTTTTAAAACCCAGCCTACATCTGATAAAAATGGCACAATAAAAAACTCATACAAGGTGACACTGTTTGGAAGAGTACGGACACTGTAGCCGAGTGGTTAGTGTTTCTATCTACGAAGAAGCAAGACCGTTAACATCTGGGTTTAAATCCTGGTGCGGGCACCTGGTGCCACTCCACTCAGGTATCCATCTACCTGTGTGGGCTGCTACGTAAACTGAGTACCTTAGGTAACATCAACGACAGGTAACTGTGGTAATCTGGATGATGCAGCATTTATATACTAGGCCAGTAGGCGAATAATTAATCCGACACAGGTTCAGCGGTCTAAGTTACGATTATGGGCACTGCGTCTCATGTGGTCTGCACTCACCTTTACGTTTTTTTTTTTTTTTTCTGTGTTCTTCTTACGATTCAACAGATCATTACATTATGAGACTGAAATTCTCCGTGAATATAATTCAGACGATAATCTGAAAGCAGTTCTACTTCACTGCATTCATTTCGAGACATTGCTGAAGACGAGTAAAATCATCTTGCGGCAGCACCATCACGGTGAAGGTATTACCAAACATAGTTTTAACAATACTACAGACTGAGAGATCCTTCCAGAGCTACAAAAAAAAAAAAAAAGTAATTTGAGGGTAAGAAGACCTAATGAACAAGACACAGGCATCTTTGATAGCCGCACCCACTCCTTCAATATTGTTAAGGGAAAGAAAGAATTATTAATTTTACAAGGAGGACAGAGGGGCTAACCCCGTGGTCTCACCCTCTATAAATGCTACCCCTGATAAAACACCACTATTGTGCAAAATTCGTGGCCTCCGTAAATACTATGGTGTTGTCCACCCCGTGGGCAGTAGCCTACCCCCCCCCGGATGAGGGATGGTCATTGCGGGTCCCACCCTGCCTAAATTGTGTGCGGCGAAACGTTTACCAGCACGCAAATTTTCGTATTCCTATGTTAAATACCATGACCGTGCATAATGGTTTGGTCAGGACCCACAGGGGCAGCTCCCATCCCCGTGGGAGGGTGGCCTTTGGGGTCTTACGCAGCATATAACATGGAACTAGCAGATATCTACTATTGAGCAAAATGTAATGCTCTTACATAAAAAAATGCAGAAACCATGGCATTTTCCCCCCTGTGGGCCACCCCCCACCTGGAGAGGGTGTTTATCAGAGGTCCCACTTTGCCTACAAGTAGCCGGGGTAAACGCCTATCAAAATGAGAAAGTTCGAGTTCTTATGGGTTAAAAATTATGGTTGTATATTATGGCTTTGCCGGGACTCTCAGGGGCAGCCCCCTCCCCCATAAGGGGCTCCCGTTGGTGGTTCCATCCCTCCCAAAACATGGCAGCTATGAACATCTATCAATAGGCAAAATTTCATATAATTCGGTTAAACACTTTGCCCATGCATGACGATTTTGGCCGAGACCACCGGGGGCTGACCCTCTAGGAGGGACCCCCTCAAGGGTCCCACCACGTTTATAACGTGGTTCGAGTGAAGTTCTACCACTGAGCAATAATTTGAGCTCATAGGTAAGAAATCTAGCCGTGCCTAAGGGTTTTGGTTGGGATACCCTGGGAAGCTGCCCCCCACCCTTGGGGGTCCCACCCTATCTGAAACCGGCTCCGGAGGGAAGTCTACCTCTGTGAAAGATTTCGTTTTCCTAACAATCCTCCCATAAGGCATGATGAATGAGTGAGTGAGTGAGTGAGTAAGTGTGCCAGTGAGTTGGTGAGTGAGCCAGTGTGTGAGTGAGTGAGTGAGTGTGCCAGTGAGTGAATGAGTGAGCCAGTGAGTGAATGAGTGAGTAAGCCAGTGAGTGAATGAATGCTGGAGGGAGAGAGTGACATTCTTAGGAAAAAGCACTATGTTTGGCCGCTCCTGAGTGTGCGACAGGAAATCAGTCCTCTCATTGTTCTTGTGAAATATGCAGAGCTCTTGCTTCCCTCTCACGTACCAATACGTTTATCCTGATATATAGGAGATAAGGATTGCACAAAAGAAGACTCTCGCCTCACTCTCCAAACCATCTGATTTATGAGAGAGAGAGAGAGAGAGAGAGAGAGAGAGAGAGAGAGAGAGAGAGAGAGAGAGAGAGAGAGAGAGAGACTTGCGAGGAAATGTGGAGAGAATTGATGAGGGAGGAGCGAGGAGGAAACAAACAAGGAGGGTAAATGAAGACGGTCCAATTAAGTTCCTTGGAAGAAAAAAGGGGAGGGAGGGAGATTAGGAGGAGAAGAGGAAGCTGGGAAGCGAGACGGGAATTTGAGGGAGGGGAAATAAAAGGAAGGAAGGGAGAGAAGAAAGAATTAAGCGGAAGACAGTGAGATAAGTAGCAAGGAAGTGGGAGAATTGGAAAGGGAGGAAAGAAGGGTGACGAAAAAAAGATATGAACCAAGAGGAAAGGAAGACTGTTAGAAAGCAATAGATAGAAAGAAGAAAAGAGCGAAATTCTGTAAGGAAGAAAGGAGAGATAATTATAAAGATTACAAAAATTATCAAGCAGCAAAAGATATTTTTCATCCCGCCCCAAGCGGTTATTTACAAGATAGGCAAACACTTTGAGACCAGTTTCACAAATGTAAGAGAAATACAGCAAATCAAGAAGTCTTCCTCATCCACCAGTGTTTGCATAATATGCTAACACGAAAAGTGAGACGGACCACTACGTAGTATACAAAAATTCTTGTGGATAGTTTACATACGTGCATGAATGAACAATAAATTCTACTCTGTCATAACTCTTCCACGTTCAGGACGACAATCCGTTCTGTTCCAGCTGATGCCAGATGATTTTATTAAACTAAGAGTGAGTTATAGGAGCTTGTGAGTATTAATCCATCAAGGAAATTTACAGCAATGTTGTGCTCAGCTGATTTATTTCATGATCTTCATAGCAGAAAAAATATGTGAAGCCAGCTCTGAATGTGTTTAAATGGAGGCTTTAAAGCCAGATATCCTGCTGTAAGTTTTAGTACATGGGTCAGTTAGAAGTTTATGCTGCATCGGAGTCTACCACGCCGCACACCAGCTTGTTCCACAACCGAAAGAAAACTTAGAACAGTGGTTCCCAAACCCATGGTCGCGACCGGAATGAGGGTCGTGTCGCAAGGATGCTCCTGAGGGTCGCAGGATGATTGGGGAAAAAAAAAAAAAAGGATAAAAATAAGAAAAAACAATGTTAAAAGTACAAAAGAGTGCAGATATATTTACATCATAATTTTGTAATATAAAGCATCATTGAGGTTCTGGAACACGAAAATAGATAATAAAGCATCGATAAATGTAACAAAACTGCTGACATATTCGAGTCTGTTCATATCCAATACTTGTACACCAAGGAGGTTCGAGCCTGACACAATTGCGATAACGTTTCTTACTTCTGGCATTGCTGTGTTGGATGACTTTAGTAATGTGATATGCGGTTACCATAACGTAAGCTTTGTTTGTTTCTTAAGTTTTTTATTTACTGTCATTGCCAAGCCAATTCATAGGTAGAACAGTCGGTTAATTGTCTAATAGAAGAAACACCTTAACTCGCCGCGTCCCGACCGATTTTTCACCACTGACCCCCCCAATCCCGGCAGATTTTCGAAAAAAAAAATTTGGGGCTAAAATTGGAAAATGCCCACAAAAGTGCTCACCTGAGCTTAAATATGGTCTAAACAGGTGACCCTTTAAACACCTGGTATCATGTTCTCTGGAGCCAGGCTGCGAGGGTCGCGTTTTTTATGTAGTGGTAACTATTGCAAACCACTCAGAATAGGTAGATATTTGTTCATTTGGTACGAATTTATATGTAGTACAAGAATATATTTTTCACACAACATACAGTACCTTCCTTGGTGACGTTACCTCCTCATCACATTTGCTCGTTTCTTTACTGGCCAGGTCACTGGTAACAGGTGAGTTGCCGAGACAATGGCGTGCGGGGGAGGGGGGGGGAGGTTAAGCGGGGTAATGCCGTCCCCGCCTGGCAGTGGGTGGAGGAAGGTGTCCCAAGTACACCAACCAAAACTCGCGCACGAAATTTGAAAAATGTGCATATGACGGACCTTACAATTGCAAGGTGTATGGATATGTCAACGGGTATCATCGTGATAAAACGTGGTGATGTATCCACACATCAACGGGACGCAGCATTTTAGCCTGATAATTTTTTCTCAAGGAAGGAAACTCACTAAAGATAAACTTTATTGTTATGACTGGTGTGATAAGGTTAGTAATTTCTACATTAGTGTGTTTGACATTTCACTGCGTATGCGAGTGAGCATTTCTGAATAAGTGAAACAACTATGTCATAGAACAGTATATGGTGCAGATATGGAGTATTCATATTCGATATTCGCCTTTGATTGCATTCGAATACAGTATACGAGTATATGTAAATTTTGCATTTGAATGATTCTTAGATCCTGGTACTTGCATTTCCATTGTAATTCATAGGCAGGGTACTCGTATACATCTAATAAATATATATAAAATTTGATGAATGGTTGCAGATTTGTTATCAGAAATAACCATCCATTTGACTGCCAATTTTGTTTGAAAGCATAGAGAGGTATGCTCGTATTCAGTTTTACGAGAATAATTTTCACTGAATTTATTATTATTATTATTATAATTATAATAGTTATTATTATTATTATTATTATTATTATTATTATTATTACACTTTGGTGGGCGACGATGGCCAGCTGTAAGCGTACCAAACTTTGTCAGTGACTGGAAGTGAGTTTCAGCACTAAAAATAATATTTTTTATGGATGTAGGTCCAGTGCAACAGTCCGCCCAAGAATCACGGCCCTGGTTTAATTATCTTTTGAGCTTTAGAATTTCCTGTGAGCAGTGTCAAAATTTTTGTGCTTTCGTATTTTCTGCACTTTTACTCCTGACCTGATGGATATAGGTCATGCATGTGCGAAGCACACTTGTAGTACTCATTAACGTCTATAAGCATGCAAAGTTTCATTCGATTCCATCCATCTACTGCGGAGCTGGGGAAGTATAGAATGGCTCACCAGAGGTACAAGTACTAGGTGGTGCTGCCAGTGACTGGAAGTGAATTTCAACAATAGATATCTTTTTGTATGGGGGTACTCCAGTGCAACATTCCATCCCTGAATCATGGCCCTAGCTTAATAATTCGGAGCCTTAGCTTTTTGTGCAAGCATAGTTGCAATATTAGCTTATTCACCAGTTTTGCATTTGATGACCTTTGACCCCTGACCTGGCCAATGTAACACATAGGTATACATAGAAAGTTGTAGTACTAGTCAATGCCTATAAACCGGCAAACTTTCATTCCATTCCATCGAGGCACTGGGGAACTAAGGGGGCATTTTTGAAAACTGGCACTGATTGCTTGGGATGTTGAGGCCAACCTTCGCAGGGTTGCCACTCGAAAACTAGAGGAGAGAGGGGAAAATTGTATGGCACACTTCAGACAGAGAATGAGCTCAAGATTACGCCTAAATAAGTCAGAGTTTTTTTCGTCCATTTGTAATGCTTCTACAGCTCAAAACGTGAAAAGTACGAAAAAAGAGGGTTTTGGGCTGTTGGTGGGCCATGAGTAGTTGCCTAGCAACCCAAACCTTGCAGACACAGCTTGGTCATAGGCTGGTCACTGTGTCAAGGATTGGTCGGAATTGGCTAATTCTGTAGGGTAGAAGTGCCTACCAAAACTAAACAAGAAAGACTATAAGAAAGTAAACATGACTTTAACAATAAGGGCAGCATAAAGCTGACCAAAAGAATACAAGAATACACTAGAGACCCCCCCACGAGGGGAATCACACTAGCTGCGAGCTGATACATGTCTAGTGCTGCTCGAAATATGACGTTTACCTTGACCTACTTTCACCAATTTCGAACTCAAAGATTTTCATCCTTACTGCACACCTGTAAAATTTTGTAATGATGTCTTGGACGGTTGCAATGTTAATGTGGTAACAGACACACAGACCTTGATCTACTTTCACCAATTTCGAACTCGTAGATTAGCTTTCCCACTACAGACCTGTAAAATTTTGTGATAACTTGAGCAGCTGCGAAGTTATCGTTGTAACGGACACACAGACCTCCTACTTTCACCAATTTTGAACCCGTAGGAGATTTTCATCTCTACTACACAGCTGTAAAACTTTGTGATGATATCTTGAGCGGTTGCGAAGCATCGTGCTAACACACACACACACACACACACACACACACACACACACACACACACAGAAAATGAAAGCATTATCAGCTTCGCTGTCGCGGCTCATAAATAAATAAAGAAAACTCGACTGACAATAAGGGCAGCATGGAGCTGGCCAATTATTATTACTTAGTAGTAATAGTGGTAGTAATTATGAATTATTTTTAAAAATCGTTTATACTGGTGATTTCTAGTTTTTGATCTGTTTCGCAACCTATTTCAGAAATTAAGTAAATAAACAATTTATATTACACCACGTTTGTGATATATATATATATATATATATATATATATAAAATGTGTATATATATATAAAATGTGTGTGTGTGTGTGTGTGTGTGTGTGTGTCCGCTAATGAAACTTGTCTTCTAATGAAGTGATCTTCATTAATGGACAGCTGGGATTCTAACAAAACGTGTCTTCTAACAACACAACAGCGTAGTTCCCGGTTTTCTTGAATATGTTGTCAGACTTCCCTTGATTCAATTTCTCTCATCTTCTAAATCGGTGCTCCAACACGTTACACTACAGTAACACGGGTGTTGCTTAAACGATTCTCAGGTGGTGTCCAGCAATAATATATGATATCTCTCCACTGCATATTTCAGTTTTGTTCACATTGCTGTGTTTTGTCATTAGAAGATGCATTTCATCAGAGCCCCAGTTGTCCGCTAACAAAACGCATTTTTTAAAAGACAAGTTTCGTTAGCAGACATGACATATATATTCACTTCAGGTTTGAATTCCAGAGGGAACGATGGCTCAACACAAACAGCAATTGCAGTATAAGCCTGAGTTCCTGAAGTATGGCTTCACTGAGCTGAGAGAGAGAGATTGGGGAATGTCTGTCTTCAATGTGTCCAGTACCTGCAAGTCCTCGTCAACGAATCTATGAAGGAAAACCAACTAAAACGTCTCTTGCATTCAGTTCATCTAAACTTTGTTGAAAAGCCACTAAGTGATTGAAAGGAAAAAGAAGAACAGATAAGATGAAGTCAGACTGATGCTCTGTCAGGCTCAGCTTTTTCTTTGAAGAAAGCTTCCTTGACGTCCTTTGAAGTGGCAAGGAGTATTGCAAGATGCATAAAGCCTCACAACACTGGAAAGGAACTGGTAAAATCAGCAGCAGTAGCTATGGTGAAAATGACTTGTGGAGATGTTGCTAAGAAGATTGAATATGTGCCACTTTCTGACAACAGCATCAAACGTCGAACGGGGGCAACTTTTAATTTTTGCCTATATCCATATGCATAGCTGAGGTGTGGTGGCACAACTAAGGCTCTTACTAACACTCCGGAAGACTGCAGTCCACCACAAACACCATTTCTGTGTAGGTTTAAAGTGGGACATGAGTGAGGTTGTGAGTGCGACTACAGTACTATAGCAATGACCTTGAGGCAGGCTGGCTCGGCCTAGCTACAGCCCCATGTGCCTTCTTGTCTCATCACTGCTCCACCATGCCTCCACTAGTGCCTTGCACCACACACACACACACACACACGGAGATGTATGTTTGACGTAATTGTCACTAGATTCTAGCAACACTGTGCCACTAGAAGTCTGGGTATTACCACAACTACAAAGTAATTCCTCTTTCATCCAGACATTATAGAGCCAAAGGAATGTCCGGGTAGTGGCGACATCCGGTTAATGAACACTATGCCCCTACTAAATACAGCCTACCTATATCCACCTCCAACCTATACCTAACCTATTTGCACAGTACCCATGCTTAATATGCCAGTGTTTTCTGGTCATTCAGGCATATTTAGACATCATATCAGGCATAGGCATATCAAAAGTAATGGTAAACACCAAGAAAACCATGCAGGTTAACCAATGAAAACCAAAAAACACCCTACATATACATTACTGTATGTACAGTACCCCTCCTTATTTGGTAGTGTTTTCAGGTCATTCTGGCATATTTTGACATCAAAACATACATAGGTTTATCCTAAAACCAAGAAAAACATGCAACAAGAAAACACACACACTGAAAACCAAAAGACACCCTACCTAAACACTACTGTATGTATAGTACCCCTCCTATTTTTGGCACTGTTTTTGGGTCATTCTGCCATATTGCGACCTCAAAGCACACACAGGATTATCCAAAATAATTTTCAGCACCAAGAAAACCATGTAAAAAAAAAACACTGAAAACCAAAAAACACCCTACCTAAACACTACTGTAGGTACAGTACCCGTCCTATTTTTTGGCACTGTTTTCAGGTCATTCTGCCATATTGTGACCTCAAGACACACATATGAATATCCTTTATAAATTTTAGCAGGAAGGAAACTATGAAACAAACCTAAAGTTATCTGCTGAAAAACATTCAGTTGGGGTACTTACCACCCAGTGCACCACCGCCAGGCTTCGTAACCTGCCACCTCCAGCAAATGTACAGTTATCCCATGTAGACTAGTGGCAAACAGTAGCACCTAACAGAGGTCTATACTCTCCTCATCATTCTCAACCTGTTGGAGCTGGGCGATGACTGGTGACATGCAGCGCGGTGATGATGACCTACCCACCTCAAGAAACTCCAAAGACAGCTGCCCTACGTCCAATAGAGACTCAACAGCTGTTGACGTGCTCGGTTGCAGGTCTGAAGGTGAAGGCGGGAAACGAGCTGGTGGTGGTGGTGGTGAGAATGGGCTGGCACTCGTGGGGGTTGCAGGCTTGAAGATTGAGTTGATCCTGGTCTGATGATAGGACTGATGATTCTACTGAAGGATGACAGTGTCCTGGACTGCCAGCAGCTCCATCGCCAGGCGGAGCGGCTCCAACTGCCTGTCACAGTGTGGTGCTCGGCATACTCCAGCACCTCCTACAGGTAACCAGAGAGGGCACTGAGATGAGGGACTGAAGGAGTTGTAGAGGGCTGTGAGTCAGGGTCCTCATTCTCGTCCTCATTGGTCCTGCTGTCCTCTTCCATGCCCGCAGAGGCAGCAGCGGCAATCTCCTTATCAGACATGGTCTGGTAACCGGGCTCACTGCCGTTTTCATCCAACCACTCCCACACATCATTGACATCCACCTGCTCTCCTGCTGTTCTAAGGTGACTGTGGAAATCATCCACGTCAACCCCTCAAAGTCATGCTCAGCATTGATTCCCTGCAGGAGACAAGACCAACTGATTTCGAGGGTTTTGATGGAGACTTCCTTCCATGCGTTTGACCAGATGAACACTGCAGACTTTAGGTCATAACCCCAAAGACTCTGCAAAGTCTGCTCCCCACGTGTGTCCTCGACCACATCCTCGTCCTCCACCACCATTGTCACCTTGGTCAGGATCTTCCGTCAGTACAGTCTCTTTGCAGCCACGATATCAGAGCAGTCGTATTAGGGGGCGCAAACATGCAGCTACTCCGCCTGTCAAAAGCACCAAATCCTTCTCAGACAGATGTGCAGGAGCATTGCCAAGAGGCAGGAATGCCTGCACCAGGTTGCAATTGATTCCAAGGATCTCCGTTTGATAACAGACAACCTCCTTGATGAAATGTCTATGGAACCAATCTCTGAAGATCTTAGCAGAAAACCAGGCCTTCACAGAATGGTACCACACAACAGGCAGGCTGTCCATCAAACCACAGAGACAACGTGGTTGTTTTGCACGCCCAGCAACAACGGGTTTGAAGTGGTGCATCCCGTTAGCATTGGCACAGCACAAAACAGAGACACGTTGTTTGGACAGACTTCTACAGATCAGTTTCATCAGCATAATAGACTCGACCAAGGGCAAGGCCTCGTCCTTGATCAGGCGCTGCAGTTTCTGGTGAAACAGGTCTACTTCCTCTGCTGCCACATCCAAGGCCTTGCTGTGTGCCTTATGGCCAGGAAGTCCATGGTGGAGCGTGAAGTGAAAATGCCATCCCTCGGACACCTTGAAGTCCTGCTCATTGTGCGGGATGTGCAAACTTCTCTGCAGCAGCTTTCACCTCGGTCCCATGCACTAGCACCCGGGCACCATCTTGCTGATGAAACCACATCAATGTTGACCGGTCAATAATGGGCCATTACCATCCTGTCAACGCGACGTGTGCTTTCGGCGAAATCCTGTCCGGACTGCGAAAGCTTATCGTGTGACTTCTTGATATTGAATAATGTTGAATGGGCTAGATCATATTCATGAAGAATGCGTCCTGTGGTCCAGCCCACGTCAACTTTGCCCAGTATCTCATGATTCCTCCCCAGACTCAAAACCTTTCTCTTCTGCCTTGCAGGTTGTGGTGGGGCCATCACCACACACCCAAGAATACAGCAGAGCAGGGCCACAGCCTAAAGAAGAACCATCAGAAACGCAACCACAATCATGGCCATTGTTGAAAGCGCTACCTCTCTCAATGGGCAGAAAGGCAGGAACTCATATGCAGGCCTCTGTTTGCTGGCAAGCAGTACAGCACTGCCATATCGTATCCAACGGTTGCTTTTGAGCACAGAGGAAACAACACGCAGCATACTAACATCTGTATATAAGATTCACTTCCGTTTGCCCAGGCAAGGGGTAGTATGTGACGGCAGCAGCGGATGACCAGTAGATCACTGCCTCAGGCAGTGTATGACCAATGCGGCCTGACAGGCAACTCTGACCATTTGGTAGGGAAGTGGACAGGCGTGCATGGTGGAGAGTTTCCTCACTAATCTCAGAGGCCAGGGGACTCCCGCCATTTGGTGTAGAGGTGGACGGGAGGTTTTACCATACATTTACTCGTGGCTTGTGGTCTGTGTTACATGGGTGGTGGCCCCTGGTATCTCTCAGCCAGGAGCAATGATAACTTCCTCCGTTCAAAAAATAACCATAGAATTTTCTCAAAGATATGCTAAGTGTGTTTCCCAGGCAAAATTACATAGGTTATATTTACCTAACCTTACCAAATGTAAGCTATCTCATCAGGGCTGCTTGGCTAAGGTGGCTGACTGTAGTATTGAAATGAATACCAATGCCGAATGGAAGTGTATTGTACAGTATTGTACTGTACATACACACATACAGTGCTGTACTGTGTACAGTACAGTACTATCATATGCACTGGTACACAAGTTACAGTACTGATATTGTAATCATAGCATGGAAAGGAATCTCTCACTCTCTCTCTCTCTCTCTTTCTTTGTGTGTGTGGTGTGTGTGTCTCCCGGTTGAAACGCGATTTTCGACCTGCAGTAGAAATGCGGACAGGAACTGTCGCCAAACATGTACTCGTGGTTTGTGGTTTCTGTTTGATGGTGGTGGCAAATGGGCAAGACTTAGCCCAGTGGCTGCATGACTTTCGACGTTCAGTGGGGAGGCGGACGGGAACTGCCGCCGAACATGTACTTGTGCGTTGTGGTCTGTGTTACAATCTCAGTGGCAGTGGGGAAAGAGCTAGCCAGGTAGCTGCGTGATACTAGACATTGGGAGGGGATGCATACAAGCATCTTGACACCACTTGTGGGTTACAGTCGTATTGCTTTTTTTTTTTTAATGCGTGGAAGAAGGAACCAAAGGCTGCTAGCCTGCAATTATTGTTCCTTCCAAGAGAAAAACAAAATACAAGAGAGAGCCAAATTCAAGATCCAATCATTTTGAGATGCCTGGACACACTGCGTTTGAAAGACTGGAGATCATAGGAAGCAGGAAATACAGACAGAGGGAGACAGTTCCAGAGTTGACCTGTTGCATAAATGAAGGACAGGGACTAACGGTTAACTCTTCCATTAGACAGCTGGACAGAAAAGAGATGAGAGTTTGCTGCTAGACAGATGCTACACGCCCATCGTAGAGGTGGAGGAATGCATGCAGACAGTTCAGAGGAGCAGTGACCATAGAAGTAGCGATAGAAAAGAGATAAAGATGCAAGAGTGCGATGAAGAGACAGAGGTTGAAGGGAGTCACTAAGAGGAGGATAGCTATAGAGATGAATAGCCTTTGACTCCACCATATTGAGAAGAGCTGTATGTGGGAAGCCTCCCCACACGTGAGAGTTGTACTCTAAACAGGGGCGGATAAAATCCCTGTATAGAGTCAAGAATTGTGCAGGGGTAAAAAAGGAATGGAGTCGGCTTAGCACACCTAATCTCTTGGACCCAGGTTTTACAAGAGATGTAATATGATCTTCCCAAGATAAGTCCCGAGTAAATAAAACCCCAAGCATGTTCAAGGATGATGCATGTTTAAGCTGAATATTATTAAACATTAGTAGGTATACATGTGGAAGATTATGTCGGGTTGATAAGTGTAAGAAGTGAGTCTTTGATGCATTAAAAACAACGAGATTATTTTTACCCCAGTCAGAGATACGAGCCAAGTCAGATATTAGGTGTGCCATAGCCTCATCCCTTGTTTGTTGAAGTAACTGCTGAGATGGACGTTGCGAGAACCGAATGGAAAGATGAAGGGTGGAGTCATCAGCGTATGAGTGGATACGGTTAGATGTACAGCTTAGATGGTCATCGATGAATAAAAGGAAGAGAGTTGGTGATAGGACAGAGTCCTGAGGAACACCACTGTTGATAGATCTAGGAGAAGAACGATGGCCGTCTACAACAGCAGCTATAGAACGACCAGCAAGGAACCTATAGATGAAGGCACAGATTGAAGGCTAGAAACCATAAAAGGGCAGCTTGGAAATTAAAGATTTATACCACACTCGATCGAAAGCCTTTGAGATGTCATGTGCAATGGCAAAGCTTTCGCCAAAGTCCCGAAAGGAGGATGACCAGGGGTCTGAAAGGTAGGTGAGAAGATCGCCATTGAAGCGTCCATGACGGAACCCATACTGACGATCAGAAAGAAGGTTATGACAGGAAAGATGCTTTAAAATTTTTCTGTTAAGAATAGACTCGAAAACTTTCGAGATTCAGGATGTTAAAGCAATTGGACGATAGTCAGAGAGTTGGGAATGGTCACCCTTCTTTGGGACTGGCTGAATGAGAGCAAACTTCCAGCAAGAAGGAAAGGTACAAGTTAATAGACAAAGGCGAAAGTGTTTGCCTAGGCAGGGTTTAAGCATAGAAGCACAGTTCTTGAGAATAACAGGAGGTACTCCATCAGGCCCATATGCCTTATTAGTATTGAGGCCTGTGATGGCAGAAAATACATCAGCTGAAGAAACTTTAATGTCAGCCATGAGGAAGTCAGAGGGGGGAAGTGATGGAGGAACAGCACCGGAATCGTCTAAGGTGGAATTGGAGGAGAGAGTCTGAGCAAAGAGATCTGCTTTATCAGTAAAAGAAATAGCTACAAAGCCATCAGAGTAGAAAAGAGAAGGGAAGGATGATGAGGTAAAGTTGTTAGAAAGGTTTTTGGCAGGGTGCCAGAAGGAGTGGGATGATTTCGAGTTAGAGAGTTGAGAGCATTTAGTATGGATGAAATTATTTTTAGCAGAGCGAAGAACAGACTTAGCACGATTCCGGGCAGAAATGTATAAAAGATGTGCTTAAGGGGTGGGTTGGCTCCTGTACCTTTTATAGGCCCTCTCCTTGTTGCGGACAGCATTAGAACAAGTGCGATTAAACCAAGGCTTTCTTGCATTAGTCAGAGGATATGAGAAAGGAATGTATGTTTCCATGCCCGAGAGAATAACCTCCGTAAAGCACAAGGCACACCCAGATGGCTCCCAGCCATGGAAGCAATAATCATTCCAGGGAAAATCAAAGAAGTACTGCCTGAGGGCATCCCAATCCGCAACTCCAAAGTGCCACAGACGACGTTTCTTTGAAGGGCCCAGAGGCCGTACCAGAGCGAAAGGACAGGTTAAGATGATAAGGTCGTGATTGGAGGAGCCCAACGGAGAGAAAAGGTTAACAGTGTAAGCAGGAGGATTAGTTGTAAGGAAAAGGTCAAGTATGTTGGAGCTCTCTCCAAGGCGGTCAGGGATATGGGTAGGGTGCTGTACACTACAGGCTGCTCTAGGTCATTAAGGATAGATAAGGTGTAGGCTTGTTCACCAGGTGGATCAGCAAAAGGAGAGGAGAGTCAGAGGTGTTGGTGAACATTGAAATCTCCTACAGTAGAATGGAGATTTCAGAGAAAGGAGAAATGGATAAAATGTGTTCCAACATAGCGGTAAGATAGTCGAAGAATTTTTGATAGTCTGTAGAATTAGGGGATAAGTAAACAGCACAGATATATTTAGTCAGAGAATGACAGGAAAGCCGAAGCCAGAGTGTAGAGAATTCAGAAGAATCGAGTTCAGGAACACAAGAGCAAGATAAGTCATTGTGTATATATACACAACAGCCACCTTTGGGTTTGAAATGAGTATAGAGAAAGTAGGAGGATACAGAAAAGGGTCTGCTGTCAGTTGTCTCAGACAGCTGAGTCTCAGTTAGAAAAAGAAGATGAGGTTTAGAGAAGGAGAGGTGGTGCTCAACAGAGCGAAAGTTAGAGGAAAGGCCGCGAATGTTGCAGAAATGAAGAAGAAATGAGTTAGACAGTGGTTCCTGGCAGCTTGAGTCATCACTGGGAGAAGGGTGGAAGGTGGGGGCATTTATGGTCCCCCCCCCCGGGGACTCTGAGGCCACGTGTTGCGCTGCCATGATTTCTTTAAATTTTGGAAAAGGAAGTGTAGTGTGAACTGTGCATATAGTTTGGTGTTGATAGAGAAACTTGTATTGGAGAGCATGCTGGCCTACTCTCTGTGTTACTGAGACACTGAAAAAGTTCAGCAAAGGGGGATGGTCGGGACCTAGTCCTGAGGGCTGATGAAACGGGAGCTCCAGCTCTCCCTGTCATCAGCTTTCCATCCACCTTGGGAGTACCACCCTGCTCGACTGGTGCTACAGGTTCACTGGGAGTGATCAGACGAGCGCGCGACTTTGACCATTCAGTACAGGGGTGGACAGATATTTTAGCTCTGGTTGTTGGTTATGGACTACTTCCCACTCATAGCTCAAGACCAGCGGCCACGACACCAAATGTTTGGACATGTCAGCTGGCAGGTCAAAGTTCTCGGGCACTCTTACATCTGGATAATAGCAAGTAAATTCGGATAATCGTTCAATAGAGCCAAGGTTCAGCATCCCGATACTGAACATATCCAGATAATGAGTGTCTGAATAATTGAGGGATCAATGTACTACTACAACAACTATTACTACTACTACTACTACTACCATTACTACTAGTCAGACTACTACCACTACTACTACTACTAGTACTACTACTACTACCATTACTACTAGTACTACACAAAACCCAAATAATAATATTGAGAGCAACATAGTTATCCATGTACTAGCTGCTATCCATAATCCACCGTACTTTCCACTATAATAGATTTTTTTTTCCTGTGATTTGCTTTTTCATCATAACAAATATGTACACACACAAAACTTTCAATAAAGAATAAGGCAGTGATTAATCATGAAACAAACTTTCTGCTTCCATTATTCACATAATTATACAGAGCGCTGGTGTGAGTCTTGTCCTACCGCGCTTCGTCCTCCCTCCCTCCTCCACCTTCTTCCTTTCTCCACTCCACTATATTTTCCACTATAACAGATTTTTTTCCTGCAATTTGTAATTTTTCATCATATCAAATATATACACAAAAAATAACAATAAGTAAAATTAAGGTACTGATTTAATCATGAAACACATTTTCTGCTTCCATTATTCACATAAATATACAGAGCGCTGGTGCGTGGCTTGCCCTATTGTGCTTCCTCCTCCCTCTCTCCTTCACCTCCTCCCTTTCTCCACTCCCTACCTCCTCTTCCATTTCCTCATCCGTGCCAATATCCCCCTCTCCAGGATCGTAAATACCCTCTGAACCATTCCCATCATTGGAAATAAGATGAACGAATAGTGAGAAACAATGGGCTCACAATGGAGGACTCATGTGATCCACCCACCTCATCTGATGCATAAATATTGACACTCATCATGGCAGTCGCTTTCCTTAGAGGAAGAGTCACTTTCTCCATTCACAATATTGATAATGTCACCTCGAGTTCTCCTCCCATCACACTATCACTAAGGCCTTTTCTTTTCTGGCATTTGGACTTCATTGGTGTTGAAGTCGGCAGCTGTGGGTGCTCAGCCGAGTTTCCGGACGCGGAAAACATATTGTGTAGGTCTGTCTATTACGAAGGTATGTAGGTAACTGGGACATGACTCAGATGGATGCATGAGGGTTGCCAATGGCTGCATGTGGTGGAAATAACCCGCGGAATATTCAAACTGCCACGAAACACTATTTCATGTATACGTGCCACCCGGATGTCCCCAGGCTGTCATGTACGAGTATACATGATACCCAGAAGCCATGGGTTAACTCTTTGGCTGTGTGTACTGATGGAGCTCTATCTATGATGGGAAGTCATGTAAGTTTTGTCACTTGAACTAAAAGAGAAAACCCTGATGTGAAAACATTTCACTGTTTTTTACACTGGAAATGCTTGGCCTCTCAACGTCTCCAGCCGGAGCTCCGTTTGGTTCCGAATGATGTTATCCAAATTGTGAATTTTATCTAGGCCAGAGCTTTTGAACTCACCGTTTTCTACATAAAATTGTGAAGAGATGGGATCACATCACCAGGACTTACTTTTCCACTCTGATGTTCATCAGTTGTCTTGAGGGTGCATTCTTGGGCAGGTTATTGAACTAAAAACCGAAATTTTCGCCAAGAGAAGAAGCATAAGCTGGTCGACTGCTTCAAAGACGGTGCTTGGGTGGCAAAGCTAGCTTATTAGGCAACATCTTCAGGCCCGTGAATGAACTGAACTCAGACATCCAAGGCCGAAATCAAACTATGGTGGACATTAGTGAAAAAATTGCCTTATTCAAGAAGAAACTTGCATTTTGGAGAGAAAGATTAGCCAAGGGAAAAATGGCCACTTACAGAACTAAGTGCAGTACTGGAATATTCGTCAGAAACAGCCCTTGCTGACGATAAAGTGGTTATTGAAGATCATTTGAAGTAGCTTAAGAAGGAAATGGAAAGATATTTGCCAGAAAATGTCGATCTATGTTAACATAGCTGGGTCAGGACTGAGTTTGGTGTGAGGGTCAGTGAATTGGGAGAAGATATCCCAGGTTTTTAAGAAGGTTATAAAAATCTCGAGGAAAATCAAGTACAGAAACAATGTTTTGAAAGTCTCTTGTACTCTGAATTCTGGATGAGCCTATTGTAACTCGTGATGCTGAAAAGCCTCTTCTTCCTTTTCCAACCATATACCTCTATGGACAAGGATTTTCAGCTCATGGGATGATCAGGACTAAAGCATGGAACCGTCTGGATCCTCAGCATAATTAGCATTGTGCTCTTTCTAACAACATAAAGGCGAATCTGGAAGAACTGGCCCATAAAATGCAGGAACACCACAGTAGCCACTAAATGCATTCTTCCTTTTCAACTTTTGCAGTGAAGTCCATTTGAAGAAAGAAATTATCAAATTCCCGTCATTTGTGTGACCACAGAAAAGCATCATCATGGTAACACAATTTTTGTATACTAAGTTTACTAGCAAAGAATCAATGGTCGGAAGAGCTCACTCATGAATCAGCATCATAGTTGCCAGTCAAAGGTTTGTCTTTCTTTACTTGCCTAATTTTGCAATAAATTACATTTACATGAAGTTGTGCCTTTCGTTTTCTTCAATCAACATAAGAAATATCGAAATTTATTTATTATTTAATTAAAGTAAAATTCAGTAAAATAAAGACTGGCTTTGAGTAATGACATTCAGCTATATGGGGGGCATTTAGCAAACACTCAGGTTTTGTTAACCCCTACACTGCAGTCAGGTTTTGTGCTTCTTGTGCGTCCCGCGAGGATATTTGCGCTCCAACTGACTTTTTAAAAATATTTGCCAAAAATCAGTTATTAGTACTACAATATTAAAATTACATGTGCATTTGGCACATACCTTCATCTTTCTCCTGGGATGTTTGTTGAGCCTTCGTCGAATACCGTAGGACTTGTGGAGACTTCTGAAGTTGGGTAACGAATTCTCCACTTTACACTTCCCGACACCCCGTAATATGATTACCACAGCCTGATATTATCACTAGAAACACTATTCTATGATTTTCAAGTAGTTTGGAATCCATACACACAAAAAAAAACACTGTGAAAGCAATGAAAATTACGAGCGCGTACGAGCTTCCCACTTGCACTCATTCTCCGCTGGTATTCTATCATATATTATTCATAAACACACTCACACTTTATATTCCTATTACTTTATTACACTTACAGATAGATAGATAGATAGATGGATACAGTATATATACAGTATTTATCCATAAGTTTCCTTCAGTAATAGTAGTTTATTTTCATTCTCGTTCAGTAAACTAGCATAGAGACCAAAGCTTTGACTGTAATTACTCCAAGTATTTATACTCATATTCGTATATTAGTAATTATTTGCATTTCTATTTTATTTACACTATGTTATACACTGTCACTTCCAGTAAATAAGGGCTCCTTTCCCTTGGAGCCAGCATGAACTTGGGACACTGAAGCACTCGTAGTTTATCACCATTTCCTCCACTGGCTCATCACATGATTCACCAGAAAGATTGTAGTCACTGTCCATCATTATCATGGATAAATTAGCCAGTTCATGCTCCACAGCAGAGTCATTTAGTCCTTTACCCCTTCCCACACGAGGTTTAGTAGGGGTAGAGGTCACAGGGCCCTCTAGAAGCGACAGAAATGGAGGGGGGCGAGTGTTACGTGCTTTCATTTCATGAAACAAAACTGAACTAAAGGACGAGGCAGATATGGGGCCACCAAGGGTTGACAGTGTCAGCGAGGTGACAGCTGCTAATTTATATGCTGTGAAATGATTGGCAGGAAATTAGGTAGTTCCAGGTGAATGTAAATATCACTTAGGCTTCTCCCTTCCTTTCTTATATATATTTTTATTACAAAAATAGATTATACGGCATATTTGAAGGGGAAATTACCAGGGAAAATGAGCGAATAAGTGCACTTGGGGTGTTGCCAGGTGATAATTAGCCACCTCCAGGTGTATGGCACTATCAGTTGCATTTTTTTTTTTTTGTATATATATTATTTTGTGTAAGAATAGGGCATAGGGCTTATTTCAATGGATGAAATCAGTGGAAAATTCCGGGGAAGATTTGCTTACCACAGCACGGCTGGGCAGGAGAGCGGAGAGGGTAATGGAGGGGAGGTAGGGAGGGGAGTCAAGAACGGGGATAAATAGCTAAATTGTCAACAATGGATGGGAGTACAGATGACATTAGCAGTGCTGACTATTGTTGGACACTGGCAGTACTGATAGATGATACAAGCCACCACTTGAAAGCCCGGGAGAATTCAAAATAACACAGAATCGCAAAAGTGACGCCCCGCGGTATGATCCATTGTGCCTGAGCATCACAAAAGTGATGCCCCGTGGTTAAGGGGTTAAGTCATAGGTTACTATATTATGAAACACGACCGTCGAATTTACAATTTGTCCTCTTTCTGTTTTAGATACAATCAATCTGGTGAAATGAGCACCTTACCCAAAGGCTCATATTTAGCCGTTTTTTTTTTGTTTTTTTTAAACCCAGGTCTGTACCTTGGAATGACTGTCAAGAAGAGAGAGAGAGAGAGAGATCTGTCTAAGTAATGAGGAAGTGTGAAGGAAAGCAATACAAGAGAAAATGGGGAGCCTTAGCTGTAAAGTGAAAAGAAAATTCTGGTGAGATATGGTAGTCTGATCTCTCTCTCTCTCTTTCTCTCTCTCTCTCATTTCATTGTACAACCTTTTTCCCTCGCCAGTTTTCTAAATATTGTTATGCCAGTAAGATTAGGATAGTCTTTTTAAAATCTGGAGATGTGGGGGTCCTTAACCCCTATAACCGCCAGCTGACGTGTATAGCCATCACAATTGAGGGTGCGGAGCTCTGCTGGCTGACGAGATATACCGCAAACACGCACGGCTCAGTCTGCACACGGCACTGGTAGAGTGATGTCTTTCTTATTCTCCTCATCCGATTCCGTCCCCCCATGCACGGGGCCAACTGCATCATTGACCCCCACGAAAGCTCTGCCCTTACCGCCAGGGAAAAGAGCTCAGTGACTGAGCAGGTGTGTGAGAAATTGTAAATAGTAAATGGGTATGCAACAGTGCATTTTTTTTTATTTTATACATAAGTGAAATGTAAGATATGTTACATCTAGTAAGTGTTATGAAATAAGTGTTTTGTAATAAGTTTTACAAGTGCATTGTAATAAATGTTACTGTTGATGGTTATTTGTGAAACACTGATTGGAAATACCTTGAGTAACCCTATCTAGTACAATGAAAAAAAAAAAGTGCAAGGGAGAGAAAGTGACCTGGTTGGCTGTAACTAAATCGTTTCCCTCATTAACCAGAAAATAATGTTGAATATGTGAGCATTAGCGTATCTGTGATGTTTAAGTACAAAAAATGTAAGTTGTGTATAACATCAGTAATATTTTCACATTGTTCCTGATTAATACAAATTAGCCACAATTTTTGTCCAAGTAATTACCTCGTACTTTTTTTTTTTTATGTGCTCAACTCTGGGCATAGGCTTCTCAGCCTGTTCCCAAGGCCCAGAAGTCCTCCTACATATCGTACACCCCTACATGTCACCATTTCGGCGCTAACACCCACCGTCCATATTGAATACATGCTAGGGCTGTCTCATACAGGACTGGTGTATTGGTATTAGCGGGGGTATTTTTATGACATGTTAGTGGGTCTTCTGGTAGATCGGTAAAGTCTGCTGTAATGAAATTTAAATCCTTAAATTGATCCCTGTCCCAGCGGATATTTGAACCTGGGTCCAGTAGGACCGCAAGCCACCTCTCTACTGATTGAGCCACGTGAAACAGCCAGAGCATTTACTTCTCAAAGTGCAGTTACCCAAAATCGTGATGTCAAGTGCTAATATAAGTGCCGTAGTTGAGGGAATTTATTAAAATTGGTGCATGAAGTGAATACAGAACATAATGAGGTATTCTTTTCCCATACATCTATGGGACATAGTGGCGCTATGAAATGGGTGGGGAGCCACATGGAAGGGGTGATGACTCATCCTTATGACAGTGAGTAAAGAAAAGTAAAAAATATGATTGGAATATGTCACAGAGTTTTTAAAAATAAATGCAATTATTAAATGATAATTCTCAATGATTACTGAAGAGCAGGGACAATGAATTGTCTTGCTAAATCAAGCAATGATTACTCTATACCGGCTTGCTTCGCCAGACTCTCAGAACGAGAATTTATAAACTTTCTCAACACTACACAGCAGAGACTAATTACTCAATTGCTGTTTATTAGTACTGTTAGCCTCTGGAGAAAGTTACTTCACCCCTGACAATAAATAACTAATACTATTAATAATATCAGGTTCTTGCTGATGCGTAACTCCTAGAAGGCACAACGGATTTTAAGCTTAATACAACAAGACTGGCCAAAGTACCAGTTATGAATGGCAAAACGTTTATGCAAGCTAGGAGCTGTAAGGGAAATAAGCTTAACTGTGGAGAAATGAAACACGAGTTTACATTACATTAAGCTCAAGAAAAAGAACTGTTAAATTTATTGATTACAAAGAAATAAATTTAACGTTACATTTCAAATGAATTCAAAATAAAGAGATCGCACTCACTCACTCACTCAAAAGCTAAATTCTTAAACCTAGGAAAAGCACCTTAACTAAACTCTTAAGTCTAGGAAAACGAAAAGAAAATACTGGTCAATGTAGCATATCACCAAAGAAGGGTGGGAGCCTGGAGAACTGTAGTCTAGTGGAGTCTGGGTGCTAGATGACCTCTCTCACTGCTGGAGCACAGAACCTCACTCTGTCGCGACAGACTAAAGACTGACCATTCAAATACGATGCATGTGGTAGGACGCACAGGCCAGCCGAGAAGGCGTGGCCAATGGTTGAGGTAAGCAGGGGCGAACAATAAAGAAACAATAATATCGCTCAGTAGAGCACTTAATGACGTGCATTAGATCGGTCACTTTTGAAACAGTGACGAATGTTTTGATAAAAGTATACCAACAAAATGGAGAGAGAAACGGTTGACTGAACGATACACAGTGAGTTTTCCACTAATAGTTCGTGGTTTCTCACAAAAGGAAAATGTCGCGAATTTGATTCGTGACAGAATATTCTGAGAGGCCGGGCAGTGTTACAGTCACCACTTTGGTCAGTGCTGCCAATGCTAGCTAGCGAGTCCAAGGTCACTGGCAGTGGCCGTGCTTGGATAAGCACGACAAAACACAGAAAACCAGTCATCTTTAACTTATCCTTACTCATCGACGGGACCACCTGGAGACCTTAGGATACTTTCATTTGAAAGAGGAAGAGTTGGTGAGTCTTATGTGCATTTAATTTTTTCTCTGGCTATAATAGTTTGGCAGATATTAGGGTTTGAAGTAAGTGTATTTTTCCCAAAATCTCGGAAATTTCCCGCAAGGGGAAGTGGGTGATGGCGGAAAACCTCTGGTGGATAAGGGTTAAAGTAAGTGTTCTTTCGTAATTTAAGTGAATATCTACATCCGGAGATGTGAGGAACACCATGGAAATTTTAGCATGTCTTTTTTATTTTTGTTCTATCTTACCTTAGGGATTAGTTCTTGTTCTTATTGTTATTGTATAGTGTTAGTCAAGGTGTATTATTGTGTGAGAAAATGTGAGTTCTCCCCTAGGATCTAAAATGTGCATTATTGCATCAGGAAATGGGAGTTGTTTACTAGAATATTCTGGACTGTACTTGTAGGGGAAGCTGGGGGAGGGGGGAATAATAAGGGGCCCTGCCTGGCTTGCTGGCAGTGAGCCAAGAGTGTGCCAGACAGTGAATGTTAGTCAGTAATCAGTTAGCCATGAGTGACTGATGGAGTGAGTTGTGTTTTTCACCACTGTACTGTACAGTCGGTGAATCAGTGACAGAGTGAGTCAGTGAGTGTAATCACTGAAGGACTGAATAGTTAAACAGAGAATCAGTGAGAGTAAGTCAGTGAATGAGTATTAATGAGTGAAGAACAGAGTTAACATGAGAGAGAAAAGTCAGCATTTTGCAGGTTTACTTCAGCTGTGCTTTGAAGGAATAAAGAAACATTCATCTGTCTTTGATTAACCACATGATCTGTCCATGTGTCATTCCCGACATATCTACAAACCACTAAGGTTATAACAATTGGTGTCAGGAGTGGAACGAATCCTACAGTGTAACAATGTTATCTCTAATGTAATGAGACGGACTAAAGGGATTCAGATTTGGTGACATTTGGAACCTTAGATGTGAAATAGAAAACGTGACGAGATATGAAAGTCAAGAATTCTAAAGTCACGTTTTCATGAGGACTTTTTAGACCAGACAAAACCAGTCAGTAATTTCTGGACCTACTTGATGCTCCTGAGAATGGATAAGATCAGTACCATCCTTAATGTGCTCCAATTGGCTGGAGGATCGAGTGGATGGTGTCATGACATAATCAGCTGAGTTGTGTCAACGAAGAGAATGGAATGATAATAAATTAATTTAGCTAGCACAAGGTGCTCCTAACAATACAAATGAGTCATGCCATGCTCTTTAACTTTCTCAGTCAAGCAACTGTCTCACAAATAAACCCCAACGACCCCAATCTGCCTATTTCATCACCTATCTTCACTTATGGAACAGAGACAGCCTACACTGATATCACCTACACTGCCTACCTGGGTCTCTTTAATCAACCAGACAAGATAATACATCTTCTCTCTCTATAACAAAAGAGAAAGGTCACATAATCCTGACATCTGGTGGCCTTTGACACTGGTGGTAGCAGTAAACAACAGCAGTATAAACAGGAGTAAACAATGATAAAGTTAACAATGGTAAACAAGAGTGGTAAAAACGAACTACAATCAAACTACTTATCTTCGATGCACGTCTATGATTTACACGCAGCTACAAGTAACAAAGAAAAATCCTGCAAATAAGGGCATTCCTCAGGTTGGTGGGGTATTACAGAAGTTGTATCCCCAGCTTCGTTGTTGTTGCCCAGCCGTTGTACAAGGCACTTCAGAAACATGCTCCAAATACCATTGAATGGGAAGAAGTGCAAAAGAAATCGTTTTTGTCACCCTCAAGAATATGCTGTGTAAAGAACCTATCTTGCAGCTGCTTGATTCCACTAAGCCTTTCATAGTGCACACTGATACTTCACAAGGTGTAGTATGTGCTGTGCTAATGCAAGAATCTGAAGGTGGAATTTTCCAAGTGGCTTATCACAACCATAAGCTAAAACCCACCGAGAGGAATTACAGTACTGTTGAGAAGGAACTCTTTGCCATGGCAAACAGCATTAACCCTCACCCACCAAGGCTTTTCTGATGTCGGCCACTTCTCCCTACAGGTGATTTCTGTGATTTGGAAAAAATACCCTTAATTCAAACCATAATATCTGCTAAACTGTAAAAGCTAGAGAAAAATTAAAGGTACATGAGACTCATCAACTCTTCCTCTTTCAAATGATAGTATCCCAACGTCTCCAGGTGGTCCCGCTGATGAGTAAGGATAAGTTAAAGATGACTGGTTTTTCGTGTTTTGCCGGGCTTATCTGTGTGCGCACAACTGCCAGTGGCCTTGGACTATTAGCAGCACTGACCAGTGTGGCGATTGTAACACTGCCCAGCCTTCCAGAATTTTCCACTCATTCTTCGACTTTTCGTTACTCACCATCGTAAGGATGAGTCATCATCCTGTTCATGTGGCTCCCCATAGGGTTTTCCACCCGTTCCATAGTGCCACTATGCCTCGTAGGTGTGGGAAAAGAATAGCTCTTTGATTTTCTGTTCTCACTTCTTGCATCAGTGATAATAATTTCCCCTCTGCTACTCTGCTACGACACTTATATTTGCACTTGGCATCACGATTACTGGTAATTGCACTTTGACAAGTAAATGCTGTGGCTGTTTCATGCAGTATGGTTGAGTATGAGGTAATCACCTGTACAGAAATTGTGATTAATTTGTACTAATCAGGGGCATCATGAAAATATTACTAATGTTATACACAGTTTAATTTTTTTTTTTGTTCTTCACATATCAAGTACACTAATTCTCACATAATTAATCACCATTATTTTCTGAGTAACAAGGGAAAAAAAGTAGTTACAGCCAACTAAGTCATTTTCTTTCTGCCCCGTGCACTCACGGTTTTCTTTCATTGTACCACATAGGGTTACTCAAGGTATTTCCAAACACTGTTTCACAAATAACCATAAACAGTAACATGGGGGAGGTTGTGGCTGATTCGGTAGAGAGGCGGCCTGCAGTCCTAATGGACCCAGGATCGAATCCCGGCTGAGGTAGGGAACAGTTTAACCCCTCCATAGCCGTCGGCGTCGAATGACGTTTAGCCGATCAATGGCCGCCGGCGTCGTTTGAGCGCGGCCTATAAAAAACTGCAAAAATTTTTGGGAAGTGAATGAACGTTCTGAACGTCTTCACACTGAGCTACACTACACTCCCATACACCTCATCAAGCAGTTCAAAGCCTGCTGCTGTGATAAGTGGATTTTCGATTTTTTTGCTCCTAGCCATGCCTAAACAAGCACAACTACACCCATTATCTCGACCCAGGCAGAATATATCATCTTTGTCCTCTCTTGCAAAACACACACAACCACCTGTTTACGATTATGAAGTAATACAGGCACATACAAAAAAGACATGATAATAAGTGAAAAATACATTTTTGTCTTGGTATCTTTACCTATTTGCTCAGGTTTGCTGTAATGGTTTAGATCATTTGATGCAGTGCAACTTGTAGAAAACTGTGAAAACCTTCGGGAAGTGAACAAAAATCTGGGACATGAGACTGACCTAGACTTCACTCTCTCACACATCAGCTGTCAGTTCACCACTTGCTGTTATGACGAGTGGAAGCATGATTTTTTCGCTCGTGGCCATGCCTAAAAACACACAGCTACACCTACTATCTCGACCCAGACAGAAGATACAAACTTTTTCCTCCCTTGCAAAACACACACAACCACCCTGTTTACGAGACAGCAATATATATTGCGAAAATAACAAAGTAAAATGTTAAAAATAAACGTAAAATGATAATGAAAGATAAACATGTTATTACGGAAAAAATACGTTTTCCCCCGTCTGTAAACTTATTTATTTCTGCTTTGTATTTGTAATAATTAGACCTCTGAAACTGCATTACGTTTCTATTTTTAGCCATGCTTGTGGTGTGGGAGCTCGAAGCTGCGACTCAACTTCTGCATAGCTAATCAGATCTGACCGTCCACTTTATTCTCCTATGGCAGAGTCTAACCTTGGAGGACTTGCAGGTTTCTCATATAGGACCGAAAATTCAACTCTTTCGCTCCCGTTTCCAACCATGGGCACAACGATAACGTAAAAAATAACTCGAAACTACCATAAACATATTATATATCAAAAAGATGAAAAATATTAATAAAAAATTTTTTTCCAGCCATTCCTAATAGATTATGTACTGAAATTATTCGATATCATCATATCTCATATATGCATAACATTTCAGCACCATTCGTATTGTTTTGGGAGGTAAAAAAGAAAAATAACAACACCTGCCCAGTCTCGTTGCGGCAGCGTCCCTGAGGGGCGATATCGGTTGCCTATATTTCTGCAACTTCCGCGCTCCATTGCAAGCCATAAAATGCGTCTAGGAAGCTGGGATTTGCACTATTAGGTGCATCTGAACTTTCTCTTCAATATGGCAAGAAAAAAAAATAAATTTTCGAAACTTCAATAAATGGCCCCAGCGTTGGCCTGGCATGCACGGAAATTTCCAGGCCTTCGGCCACGGAGGGGTTAAGGATTTGAATTCCATTAAAAAAAAAAAAAAAAAAAACAGACTTTCCAGATCTACCAGATGACCCGCCGACATGTAAAAATACCCCCACTAATGCCAGTACACCAGTCCTGTATGAGACAGCCCTAGCATGCATTCAATATGGATGGTGGGTGTTAGTGCCGAAAGTGGTGACATGTGGAGGTGTAGGAGGACTACTGGGCCTTAGGATGACTCACTGCCCCCTAGAGATAAGCCCTGAAGCCTTTCCCCAGAAGTCAGACATGTAAAAAAAAAAAAGCTTATTGCAATGCACTTGTAAAACTTATTATAAAACACTTATTTCATAACACTTATTAGATATAACTTGTAATATCTTACATTTCACTTATGCATAAAAAAAACACACAAACATTTGTGCATATCTGTTTACTATTTCCAATTTCCATGCACTTGCTCAGTCATTGAGCCCTTTCCCCAGTGGCAAGGGCAGAACTTAAGTGGGGGTTAATGATGCAATCATGCAATCGGCCCCGAGCATGGGGGAGAGGAATCAGACGAGGAGGATGAGGAAGACATCACTCTATACTTTACTGGTGCCATGTACAGACTGAGCCGTGCATCAGTGCGGTACCTTGGACACTTACCTACCTGCCCCATGGGTGTCATAGAAAATGGTCGCTGGTTCAAAGGGTGGTGGGAAGATGCTTGCAGCTATACAAGTCAACTGGCAGTGCTCTGCGCCCCAAATCGTGATGGTATAACATGTCAACCAGTGCACAGAGGTTAAAAAATACTAGTATTATTTATATATAGCACCATTCATTTTGGAAACCAATCATATGTCACTCATCAGTCTGACCACAGTTAAGACGGCCACTGAAAGATTGATGTGATGGGCATTTTACTTGCAGCAGTTTAACCTTGTTTTGAGGTACATCAAAGGTAGCAACAATGTAGGTGCAGACCTGATGTCTCGCCTGCTGGCTGATGACTAACTTAAGGAACTGTTATATAGTTGGGTTCCGTAAGACAGGCATCTTGGACCTGAGTATATATGTAAATACTGGCAAGGGAAATTGAGGATCTTGCAGCATAAGGATCCTCCCACTTATCTATATTAGTTGTATGTGTTGAGCAATAAGGATGTTCGAGTGCATAGGAACAAATATCATTGTACAATACATAGACTAGGAACATATGACCAAGGATAGCCCTGATTTTATGGTCACTACTCTCACTTTCGATCTGTGATGGGCTGTGGGTCACTGAGGGCCCTGGTAGTTAACTGGAACCCATCTTGATCATTTTAACATATCAGAGGTCGATGTTTCAGGGGGTGGATCAGCTGAACTGAAGCATGGTCATGCATTGTAGAGAAGCTGGGGCCTGATTGACTGTTGTCTCCCTTGAAAGGACCAGGCAAGGCTCTGGACCTCCACCCCTCATATCTACACTGTGCCTATGCATTAACCAGGGAACAGCTTGTCCTCCGGTTAACCCCTTACCCATGGGGATGGCTGGACTGCACCGTGCCCCTCCCGGGGGGATAGCAGGAAATCTAGAAAATACACGATAAATCAGCTATTTCCAGGTCAATGGAAGTATCACTTGGCCTTTTCCCTCTTATATATATATATATATATATATAGTATGAGCATAGGTCATAAGGGACACTTAATGGGTAATGAACAGGGGAAAATTAGTGACCAAAGGCACGTGGGGTGTTGCCAGGTGATAAATTAGGTACTTCAAGGCCAATGGTGGTAACAATTAGCCTTTACCCTTTTTTATATATTTTTTAGTATGAAAATAGGGCATAGGGCACATTTCAATGGAAAAAGTGAATGGAAACAACTGGCCGGGAGTTGCGTTGCACAGCCAGGCTGTAACTAAGCGTGGAGGGGGTAAGGGAGAGGAGGTGGGGAGGTGAGGCAACCACAGAAAATGGCTAATTGGTAACACTGGATGCAAGTACTAGTGGTATTAGCAGCACTGCCTATAGCTACACACTGGCAGTACTGACAGATGTTACAGGACCACACTTGAAAGCTCGGGTGATTGAAAAAAATCTCTTCATCACAGAAGTGATGCCCTGTGGCATGGTACTTATGTAACGAGTGTCACAGCAGTGACGGACCGCAGCTAAAGGGTTAATAGAGGTATAGGGTCTAATGAGAGAACACTCGTTCAAAGCTGTTTGTCAACCCAAGAACTAGCATGTTTCCTAGTTAATAGTCTACCCAGTAAGAATTTAATGGAGACCTTGCATGCACGAAGCTCTGACTGGCACCTGAATTTCTCAGCCAGGGTGTACTCTTTGTAGTATGTGCTGACTACCAGAGAAAGTGTAATTGTAGATAATATGTTATGTTATACTGACACTATCGATGCTCTACCTTGATTGATTTCGCAGGTATAGTGATGGACATAGCAGTTCTGCCATGCAAGGCAGCTGATCATCTCCGTCATGAGTTGCTGCCTCTTCTCCTCTACCCTTGCTGTCTCCACAGTCATGAATTCGTATTACACCATTTTACATGTAGGTACAGTTACACCACAACTGTCACACCTACACTGTGTATTACATACACCATGCTACATAACAATTAGTTGTGTTAAAGAAATATAGTCAACATTTGCTCAGTTTGACCTGAATACAGGATTTTTCACCATCTTCATGGAGTTTTTCACTCAAGCTTGCAGTCGTACAGTAAACTTAAATACAAGAATCTTAAACTAATTGACAACAGTGATTTTCCCCTGTAATGGGACAGTACACACACCATAGTGTGAATTGTGTGTGCCTGAGTTAGGATGTACACATATACAGTATTAGCTTTTGTCAAATTTTTCAGAGTAAAATTTGATTTTGATGGGGCATAATGTCATGAATTCTTGACATTGTACAGTACTCATCAAAATTATTCAGCGTTGTCCACCAGGCACGCAATACTCATGGCCAAAAAAGAATTACCCATTTTGGGGGGTAAAAATTGAGCCACAAGTTTGCGCTGCGAGCATGACGTCACGGTAGCCTGAGGCCTTCTGACGCACTGTTTTTCTCGCCTCAGTCAGCCACGGGCTGCCTGAGAGAAAGGAACTCCGCCGCATGTCCCTCTCAAATTGCGCTATTTTTTACCGAGTGTCCCGCAGTGTTTTGGGGTTCACCACTTTGTTATGGCACCTACCCGTGAACTATCGAGTGAAATCATATCCCAGATCATTGCTCTAAAGGAGGCAGGCCACCAGACAAAGGAAATTAGTGAATTGGTTGTTGTGGCACGATCGACAGTGCGTCATTGGTGTGCGCGGTTTCGGTTGGAAAACAGTGGTGAAGTTCCCACTAAGAAACCGAGGTCTGGTAGGCCTAGGAAAACTTCCCCAAGGTCTGTTAATGTTTTAAAATGTGCAGTGGAGTTTAATCCTCGTGTCAGCGCAAGGAAAATTAAGGAGAGCAATCCGGAAGTGTTTGGTGAGGTGTCAGTGAGAACAGTGTCTTGTAGGGCGCTTGAGCTTGGTTACACAAGTCATAGGCCTGTGAAGAAGCCTCTTCTCACCAAGATCCAGAGAATTCGTAGGCTTGCCTTTGCTAATAAATATCTAAACTGGGGTGAGGAGCAATGGTTGTCAGTGTTGTGGTCTGATGAGGCAACGTTTAGTGTTACCTGTAACAGAGGAGCACGTGTGTATCAATGCAAAGGTAGTGACCCACTTGACCCACGGTATGTAGAAAGCACAGTTAAACATCCTGATTCACTCATGGTGTGGGCTTGTTTCTCGGGTCAAGGTTTGGGGAAGCTTGTTGTGCTTCCCAAGAATGTTAGAGTGAATCAGGATGTTTACCTGGAGCTTCTGTGTGATCATTTACCAGACTCATTCGAGCTAACAGGTGCACGAGTGTTTCAGCAGGATGGTGCACCTGCTCACAAGGCCAAATCGGTCACCAATTGGCTTCATGATTGCGAGGTATCATTCATGACAGACTGGCCAGGAAATAGCCCAGACCTCAACCCGATTGAAAACCTCTGGTACCTTGTAAAGAAGAGTCTCCAAGGGAAGGACGTTAGTTCCCTGCCTAAGCTGGAAGTTGCCATTCGTGACTCTTGGGACAAAATACCCCTCCAGCACCTCAGGAGCCTCGCCCTTTCGCTTCCAAGATGTCTCAGGTCCATGAAGAAACGTAAAGGCTACCCTACAAAGCACTAAAGGTAAATAAAATGCATTATTTATAAGTTTTTTTCAATGTTGAAAGGTTTGTTTCTTAGGAGGGATGCAGGGCGCTCAATAATTCTGACGAGCACTGTATAGTTGTGGGAATCTATGAGCATTAGTGAAATCCTGTAGAGCTTCTCTCAGCTATAACTGTCCCGCATTTGCACTCCAACTGGAACAAATTTAACCCTCCCAGGCACGTTAACATGAATCACGTTCTTTGTGGTTCGGCACATAAATGCACATTGACTTGAATCGTGTGAAAAAGCAGAAAAAAAAAATTGCCAAAAATAAAGTTTTTGGCCGATTTGCATCAAATTTTGGTGCGTTCTAGCGAATGCATCTCTCTTCTGAGGTAAACACTCGGCAATACTGTGACTGCTCTGATGAGACAATCTGCAGCAGGAAAATCTTAGTACCTCATGACTAGCCAGGCTGAAGAGTAGCGCTGCTGTCAGTTGTCCCTTTAAATCCGGCATTTTCTCCCTCCCACCCAAGGCAGAAGCCATTATTGAAATATTGTGATTGCACAGTGTTTTTTACTATACTGTGAAGTGAATGTGTCTATGGAACATAGATAAAATGTTTGTAAAGCATTGGGGACCATTATCAGTCTTTAGGCCTAGAGGCAGGAGTCTGGTTTGTTATAGCGGAGTTTCCCCTCTGCTTCACCCTGCCCAAGAATAAAGTAAGTATTTTACCTTTATAATGAAGCCAATCCTTATATTTGTGAAACACATAGTGCCTGGATTAGTGAAATATCTGACCTACCATAGCAGACATTATGTATGCCATAGAGATTGCCATAGTCAGTAAGGGAACAGGTGGTCACGTACGCCATAGAGTCGGGAAGGGAATAATAGAGGAGGTTGGGATGGAATCATAAGATAGTGTTTTATATTGCATATGGCTTAGTGTGAAATATACATATAAGATAGTGCAGCGAGTGTTCGTCGAGAAATATTGTGTGCATTGACTGACGTAGTGCAAAGCTAGCGCAAGGATCAGAGACAACAAACACGCCAGACAATCACAGACTTCAGTGAAAAGGTATTGTACCAATCTCAGACAGTGCTACGGTATAATGCATATGGTTCAGTGTGAAACATATGTATAAAATAGTGCAGCGAGTGTTCACCGAGAAATATTGTGTGCATTGACTGACTTAGCACAAAGCTAGTGCAAGGATCAGAGACAAGGAATACGCCATGCAGCTATATCTATCTATATATATATATATATATATATATATATATATATATATATATATATATACGTATATTGTGCAGCGAATGTTTGTGGAGAAATATATTGTGTGCATCGCATGTGTTAGGCAAACGTAGCGCAAGGAGGAGAGAATAAAATACGCCACACACACACACACACACACACACACACACACACACTACATAACTCCTCATCTTCAAACATTTCAAGGTCCTGCCAACATCTCAACACCTCTGGAGGAAGTGAGTTATCCGTATTTTGCTGATTTGTCTATTGACCTATTTCTGTATTTCTATATTTTTTACACAAATAAGTATTGTTTTTACATATACACATATGACATGGAAGAAAGTTCAGCTTCAGTATCAGTACCTTGCAAAAAGACTAGTTGTCATGTCGAGTTTCTGAGAGCACTATCAAAAAGCTTATGATATTTTACGTGTCTACTTTGAGTAAAAAAAGAAAATAATAAAACCTACCGAGCGAAAATATGTAGGTGTGGGTGAGGCAGGGAAAAGTGTGTTTTTATCTCGCTTGTAGGCGAGGAGGAGTATTGTACGTTTGTTGTCTGTTTACTCGAAAAGTATTGGACATATCAATTTCCTGTAAAACCACGATAAAGATCAGTGAATTCTACGTATGTACATGACCAAATATATAAGCCTTTGGGAGCATATTTTTAAGGTAAAGGCGGGGGGAGAGTTTTTTTTTTTTTTTTCTCACTTGCGGTAAAACAATGCAGCGCTCGGAGGAGTATTCTACGTTTGTCGTCCATTTACTCAAAGGGTATTGGACGTATCGATTTCCTGTAAGAACCGAGATAAAGATCAGTGTATTCTATGTATGTACAGTACATGACCAAAATATAAGCCTTTGGGAGTATTTTTTTTAGGTAAAGTCGGGGGAAGAGAGTTTTTTTTCTCGCTTGTGGTAAAACTATGCAGCACTCGGAGGAGTATTCTACGTTTGTCATCCATTTGCTCAAAAAGTATTGGATGTATCGATTTCTGTAAGAACCATGATAAAGATCAGTGAATTCTATGTATGTACAGGACATAACAGTGTAATAGTGATATATCGGATATCCGCCTCTGCCTCCGTGGAGCCTCCGCAGTGAAAATTATGTCCGCATTACTATCCACATCCACATCTTCAGACAACAAAAGCTCCGCATCATTATCCGCCACCGTGTTTTCAGATAATAAAAGCTCTGCATAGTAATCCGCCTCCGCATCAAAGAACCACAGAGGTTGCTGATTTCTACCCATCCAATATTTCTCCTTTCTCTTTTTGTCATAATTCCTTTTCTCTCTCCTTGTCATCCACAACTCTCCTCTCCGTTCCTCTCACCTACAAGTCCCTCTTCCTCTTTCTGTTTTCTTCTCTATTAGCTCTCTTCCCTCTTCCTCTTTCTGTTTTCTTCTCTATTAGCTCTCTTCCCTTTTCCTCTTTCTGTTTTCTTCTCTATTAGCTCTCTTCCTCCCTCCATCTCTCATTGTTCCTCTTCCCTCTCTCTCTCTCTCTCTCTCTCTCTCTCCCTCTCCAAATTAGTATATATCAAACTATACTTTACCGGTGACTCTCAGTGTATAGTTGGCAGCAGTTCCACGGTGTACAGACAGGCATCAAATTTCGGACAAGGTGGCAGTGATCTATTTATCTATGATGCATGAGCTGAGTCCCCGCCCAGCATCCTGGTAACACACTTAAGTGTACACTGAAGTGTGGCTGAAACTCGTTACTTTATACTGCACAATATGTGTAAAAAAATCCACGTCCGCGTCCACAACTGCGGACATGGAGGTAAAAATAATCCGCAATTGTGTCCGCGTCCGTAGAAATTAATATCTTAATCTCCACAGTTTTATCCGCAACCACATTTTATGAGAAATAGATATCCGGCTCTGCCTCCGCCTCCGCAGAGCTCTAAAATTTAGTATCTGATACATCACTACAATGTTATATCTCTGATGAAAAGTCGTTGTTATGTAGGTGGGAATATAATTGTTATTGTGCGCACATGACGAAAGTGCAGCACGGGCGTAGGTACACAGTTGTTTTTTGCGATTTACTTGGAAACTATGATGCGCATGAAAAATCTGCAGGTACCATGAGAAAGCTCATGAAATTCTACACAGAATTCTGAAATAAAAACATAACCTATGTGAGAAAACTTTTGCGGTAGAGTTCCCCGAATAAAAATTAGTTTTTTTCTAAAAAATGGCTTTTAGTTTTTTGCCATTTTCTTGAAAACTACAAATCTTATCACAACCGGACAAATCTCAATAGAAAGCTGATGAATGACCAGAACAAACATCGGCGAATAAGATGTTTCATGGCAATATATAGATTTTTGGGTGGCAAAAATAAGGCGAAAATACATGTTATCAGTGGCGCACGGGGGGGCTGGCAGGGAGAGGGGTGGAATAAAATCGTGAGCTGGAAAACTCGATAAAACTTCTCTGTGCACGGGAGGGTTAAAAACATTTGCCAGTGTTTCACGAGCGACTGTTTTTATGAATAGACGTTAATGTATCACAGAGTGAAATTAGTATCTGTATATTTCTTGCCTGTCCTTGTAATTGCTGGGACAGGAAGCCCCACCCATCTCTCACTCTCAAGCCTGCAGGCTTTGTGAGAAACAGTCAGTTGGAGATTAGTTTTGACGATAGACATGATTCCCAGAGCAATGTGAAAGGCACTGACCAGCGGTGACCACTCCTCATGTCTTGGAGGTGTCTTCAGGTAGTGAATCACCTAGTTTCCGACCTTTTTCCAAAGCAGTGTGAGAAGAGATCAATGGAGACCGTGTCTCGACCAGTGATCGTCTTGAAGATCTGTGATGCCATACCTTCCCAATATTCTGTTTTCAAAAATTAAGAGTGTTAGGTAACTTGACTGCACGAGTGGGTGAAAATACGTGCTTAAAAGTCTCAATGTAATGTCAGCATTCATTTTGTTGTAATTAATAAATTCACAGTTTTTCCTTTGAGCTTGATCGAATGTAAAATCATGTTTTACTTCTCCAGTTGTTCTTAATTCACTTTGCTCCCAGATTGCACCAACCCTTTTATATTAATCACGACTGGTAGTTAAGGTAGTTATTTCATATTAATTCACAATAAAACCATTTGCAAAGGTTAGGAGAGGCGAAAGCAAGAGCCTGGTTTAGTATTTCTAAGTTCTAGGATAAATTTTTGATTGTCAGGGGGCAAGGTTCATTCCTTCTCTCAGAGGCCGACAGTACTTATTAATTCTGCATCCATGAGTGGTCATTTCCCGCTGTGTAATGTTTGAAGAAAAGTTTATAAATTTCTTGTTTTCAGAGAATCGGTGACATAAGCCAGAATAAAGTTAAAATTTATGACTTTAATTTTATGAGTCAAAACTTACTTTAAAATCTTTTTCTAACTTTAACAGTTGGACTTTTTTGTTTGGTCAAATCCAGTAGTAATGTGAGATATTCAGGTCAAGAGTTCATATGATTATGTTAAATCTAGTGGTAATCTAAACCAGACGAATGATTAAGTTAGTTATCATTAATACTTCACTTGGGAGAGTATTAAACTTTCTTGAAGACAGTTTTATCAAGAGTTCTGCATTGCATTTGAGACATACTAGTGTGAGGGCATAGATTAGTTTCTGATCTGACACCTTGATGGCAAGGTATTGCCAACAGTGCCATGTTCCAACTAGTGGGTCGGTGAACAATGCTGCATGGAAGCAAGTCGTCGGCCCCGAATGCTAAGGATAGTAAAAAGATGAAAGTGCTGGAAATTATATACCTAAGGTTAATCCTCGGTGAGATGGCTTAAGAGTTTGTTAAGAGGAGTGGAAAAACGCGTCGTATGTTGGAATGGACAGACCAGGATGTGTTAGCACCGCCTGGCGATGTGAAAAACTGGATGAGGAAAGACTGATAACGATATACAGATCAGAAATGACTGGAGTCTGAGGATAGGGAAGGCCAAGTTTGAAACAAAGATTCATCCACGACGGTCTGATCAACCAGGAGGGTGAGAGGCGTGCATGGAAAAGAGCAAATTTGGATGAAATTGTTCATTGGAGGATATGTGTGTGTGTGTGTGTGTGTGTGTGTGTGTGTGTGTGTGTGTGTGTGTGTGTGTGTACAGTCGTGGACACAAAGTCATATTTCACCTCTTGCACATCTCACTTTCCTCCGCAAGCTAATATTCGTAAGCTGGGAAGGATATAGTTCACTTCATGATTCATACGAGTAACTGATGCTCTTTGATTTAATGCGTTTTGGAGCAAAGTGATGGGCAGGTCCTAAGTGTGAAGTAGACACAGTGGAATAGTAGGCAGGGTTTGGTCAGTGACTGTACAATTACCAGCACTGATTACTGGTATTGTCGTGCATGTGTGTTTATTCATTTTTTTTTTCTGTTATGACTCCGTATACCCATGTGTGTATGTCTGAGCATGTGTATTAATTGTTTTAATTTTCTATGTCCGGTTCTGGGTATAACATTGACAGTTTGTTCCCTGAGTCCCAGCGTGCCTCCCACTTGCCAACGCCTTCACATATGTGTGTATATATTATCAACGTGTGTGTACAACCAGATGCGCATATCCATGTGTGTGTGTGTGTGTGTGTGTGTGTGTGTGTGTGTGTGTGTACAGACATCATTATCTAGCTTCACTGCTTCCTTCCTAGAGCCTTCCTGCCTTCCTCCTCCTCTTCCCTTCTCCTTCCCTTTCTTGCTCCCCATCACCTATCCACCCGTCCTTCCTCTCTCCCTCATTCCATCTCTGAGAGCCGTCCCTCCCCTCCTCCTTCCCCTACATCCCTCCTTCCTCCCTTCCTCCTTCTATTTCCTTCACTTTGCTATCACTTTCTCTTCTGTCCATCCTCTCCATTCCCTTTCTATTTCTCTCACCTTCCCTCCCTTCCTCCCCTCATTTCCCATTCCCTTCCTCTCATCTCCACTCCTCCCTTCACTTCTTCACTCCTTAGCAGCCTTCCCCTTCCATTCCTCCATCCCTATCACTTTCTCTCCTTCGCTTCCCCTCACTCCTTTTCCCTCCCATCCTCCCTCCCTCCCTTCCTCCTTCCCTTTTACCTTTCTTTCCCTCCCTGGCACAGGTCCTTCTTTCCTCCCTTCTTCCTTCCTTACTAGCGCCATCCCTTCCCTCCCTCCGTCGCTTCCTAGCTTCTCCCTCCCTCTTTTTTTTTTTTTCTTTTTCACCATGGGTTCAATAAACCTCGAAACCTAATCCCCTCACCTTCCTCTTCAGCGCCTTCCGCCCTTCGCTCCCTGCCTTGATTTCTTTCTCCCTCCCTAGAGCATTTCCTCTCCTCCTCCGTCCCTTTTTCCCTTGCGCCTTCCCTACCTCTCTCCTGTACTTGCCTCCTCCCTCTTTTTCTCTCCCTTAATCCTGCCCTTCTTCAATCCTTGAAAGAGTACAAAGGACCTATTGGTCCATTCGAGGTTGTTTGTTAAACTGAACGTTATTACGAGGGTATCCATTTCATGAGTCAAAGACAAAGATAGCAGAGCAAAAAGACTCTCCTTCCATAATTTCCTTCAGTCAAAGGCGATATGAATATATGTGAAAAACTACCGTGTGGCCTAGAAAAGCTGTTATGGACATTTCATAGGATAGGCTGAATGGACCATATTCCACACTATTTTAACAGTAATGGAAAGGAACATTAACATAAGGCACAAAGATTTTCTTTTGCTGCTGTGTTTTACATGCTGTATATTAGAGAAAACATAACACTCCAAATGTGTATTGCTCATGAGTGACGCGACTCTCTTCATCAGCATCATCATCTAATCCTGTGTTGCCCCATGAGAAACGTAGGAGCCCGGGGGTGGGCAAGTTGGTCCTGACATTTAAGATGAGAGTGACCAACCTCACTCATCCCTGAGAGGCATTACGTGAGCAATAAACCCCAACCACCCCTTGGTGTACAGGAAACCACTTGGCTTGCCACTCAGTGTAGAGTCACCCACAGGCAGAAGGAAGAGGAACGACTGAAGGAAAAAAAGGGAGTGTAGTCATACGTTGGCATAAGGAAGAGGAAGGAATGAAGGAAAGAAAGAGGGAAGAGGACGGAAGGAAGGAAGGCAGAGAGGAAAGGGCAGTCACTCGACAGCAGCACTACTGTACATCCAGTGAGTAGATGGTAAGCGTCCCCACTTACCAGTTAAAGAAGAAATTCATTACCTAATGTTACTGGAAATATTTTCCAAGAGTTTAATAACCACCACCTAAGTTACAGTCCTGTCAATGTAACGCGAGGTATTTCTCGACTTCCATGCTATCATGTCCTCCGACAACTGTGTACACATGGATTACAATCCTCTCATAGACTACTCAAAGATAAAGTAAACAGACTGGCCTGTAGACGTTCTTCGTGTAGGTTAGGTATCAGTTCAGGTATTATTGTGTTAACTCCGCTGTGCTCTTTTGAGCTGTTATTATTATTATTATTATTATTATTATGATGATGATGATGATGATGATGATGGAGACCAGAAATGAGAGCAATGACCCAAGTGTGGATGTACTAAAGAACTATAGCCTACGAGGTAAGGATGACTTTATATTTGTTCTACCCACAAAGTTAATTTGTTTGGTTTCAAATATACTGTTTTCTTGGTTTCAAATGATTACACCGGCATTTGTGAAGGGAGAGCAGGTGTTATATTTTTCGTGGCGTGTGTCTGTCTTTCTGTCTGGATGTCTGTTCATCTGTGCACGTGTGTGAACATGAGCAGTTTTGTTCTGATTTTCATCATATTTGGTGAAGGCTACGATCGGCCAAAGGGGTGATTTTTTTTTTTTTTTTTTTTTTTTTTAGAACAATAGGTTAAGGATCAAGGTCGCAAGGCTGTGTCAGATTTTGACCAAGCATGGTCAACTCAAACATTTTTTATCCAGTCTATACCAAACTTAAGGGAAGGTCTGAGAGTAAGGCAGAAATCAGTGGTTTCAAAATTTGAGAACAAAGGTCAAAAGTTACAGGGCAAAGTCAAAATTCGACCCATGTGCTTGTTTGTGACCAAAATAACTGGATCAGTTTTGATCTGACCTGAACTAAACTTGGTGGAAGAGTTGAGGGTCACCAAAGGGGCTGACCTTTCTTTTTAACAATAGTCAAAGTGTCAAGGCCATATGGCAACATTAGTTTGAACAATTTTTATCTGATTTAGACTAAATTTTGTGAAGGGTTTCAAGGCAAGGCAGTGATAAAAGGATTCGATTTTGAGAACAATCAAAGGTCAAGGCCACACAGAAAGGTTAACGATCAAGGTCACAAGGCAAGATCAACTCAGTTTTTTATCTGATTAGATCAAAATTGGTAGAAGTGAAAAGGGTCAGGCAAGGATGAAGTAATTCGATTTTGGTAGCAGTCAGTCGAATTCAAGGTCACAGACAAACGTGAAATGTTTGAGCCCTTAGAGCAATTAGTGACAGGGATGCTGCCCTCTGTGAATGCTCCTTCTTGTTTGTATTATGACTCTTGTGGCTTAGCAAGTTCAGTATTGTTCATTGTAAATATAATTTTTTATTTTGTTGCCAGTGTTCAAGACTTTCAACTTACAGAGAAGCCAATTTGCCGTGATTGAGGTCAACTGAACAGTTCTATAATGAATATGTTTGAATCACTTGCATATGTAAAAAGGTTTGTTTTTTGAACAATTTTTGGAAAACCACAAATTTCAAAGCTGGGATTACGAGAAGGTGAGGGAATTATCATTTAGTTAGTTGCATTCCAAAGGACAGAGTGATTTGGTGAAGGAAAAACCTTGTTTTTTTTTATCTTTTTTTCAAAACTGTTTTGACGGGAAAGATACTGAGGCTCACAGTCTCTAGCTCGCAGGCTAGGTGTTGCACTGGACAGTTCATCTGAACTACGCACTGAAAACTGCCGTACCACCTACCCTCCCCCCCCCTCCACTTTTTTTTAGTACGTGGATGACGTACATAAAGTAGAAGGCTTTCCAGTGGCATATTTGATACAGGGCATGTGAACTGCATGGGATGCTGGGTCTGAGGTAGGGATGCTTATAAGTCATAGGGAGGAATCAAGTATAGTACACTTACTGCTACTCCTTTCACTTTTTTTTTTTTTTTTTTTTTTTTGCTAACACCTTATTCACAGTGTCTCTCTTTGGCTGTTTTGGTCATAGACGATTTAGAATAATGTTCTTGAAGCAGAGAGTGAGTGCATGGTAATGTCTGGGAAAGGATAGGTGCCCCACTGCCCTGCTCAGTTAGCAGTGGAGCAGGAGCAGCCTGAATGGATGACTCCTGCATAGCGTGGAGGAGCTGGAAAGAGTGAGAAAGCATGAGCATGAGATTCTCCTGTACGAGCACGGATAGCACACCTCTTTTCATTCCTTCTATTCGTTTTCACTTGCACCTTATCACAATAGTTGACTTTTGCCGTGTACAACACAGCTAACAGTGGACGGGAGCGTCCTGAGTGGGTGGCTCTCGCTTGGCATGGACGAGCTGCAGAGGGAAGGGAGTGTGAGTGTAAGGCATTCCTGTATGGGTGTGGAGTGTTGCTAAACATCTCTCTATTATTGCCCAATGGGACTCTCAGTGCTACTCATGGGATGTCTCCCAGATTGTGATTCAGGTCTCTTGCGATGAAGGACATTGCCAACCGCCACAGGCCACCCTCTGCATGAACGACAGGAAGTGTGTGCAGATGCCGTCATTCCCCTGAGGTCATATGTTCGCAGGGCACCTTCTGGGTCTACTGCAGCTATTGTTCCATGGATGACAGTACTCATGGATAATACCATTACTGAGACAGAGGCGCTTGAATCCGTGCAAAACAATGTCTCACGTGAGGCTATGCATATGGTGACTTGCAGGCAGCACCTGACACTGCTATTGGTTACAGAGGGTGACAGGCAGCACACATCCTCCTAGGTGCTAGGGACTTTGTTGAATCATCCAGTGTGAACATAGTCCATTCTAGGAACATGGTGAGTGTGAAAGATCTGGACCATTCTCCTTCCTGTAGCCAGAGCTATTAGGGAATACTTTTTTTTTTCTTATGCAGTCTGGTACATTAGATTGAGAGTAGGCCAGAGTCTGTAACAGGTTGAGCACTGCCAGAAAGGACCATGTGGGTCCACTCTATCTTGAATGTTGGCTGTTGGTGGAATAGCCCCCTCTATAATAAACTGACCGATTGTGGTTATGGTTTGATACCAAATCCATACCATAGGGGATTTGTAGACACTGCTATATGGACTGACACTGTGGTAGGAGATATGCCATGCCTTTGCACAATGTTTGACTGTAAAGATGAGACCAGAGACTGTCCCATGGAGGAGGACCTTAGTGTGTGTAGCATATCTTCCATGATGTTCAGTCGCTAAAGGAAGGGTAAAGCCCACAGGAGAGACACCACTCATGAAGATTCAATGCTGATTGAAGGGTTATCCATCACAGGATTGGTGAGGTAAGCCCTTTCCAGGAACAGTGGGTTGGGGCATGCCCTATGCAGTTCCCCAAACAACAGTTGGTCCCACCACCGGGGTGCTCTGAGACATTATTTAAAAAGAACGGGTTCAAAAAAATGCTATTATATAATTATATTACTTAGAGTTACAAATGGAGATCTGAGACCCTCTGTGGACAATGATCGCAGTAACAGGTGGAGAGTGCTTAGCACCATAGTGAAAGTTTCCTTAGCTGGGTGAGATTTGAAAGAATTCTGTCCATATCTTCATTGCAGAAGTCTAGTAAATCCAGACCTTGCTCTTCTGGTCATGAAAATGCTGGTGGCAGTGGGGGATGGAGTGTGGAGTTGATAGACGGCACTGCCTCTCCACTCTTGCTCTGTCTCATTCTTCCCTCTGCTAAGCACTGCTATGATCTGGGTGTTGGTGTAGATGGGGAGAGGTATGACATGCCCTTCCCTTGTCAATCCCAATGCTCTAAGTGACTGGAGTGACCAGATGGTGTTCCATCTGGCTGTTCCCCCAGATGTTCGGTCGTCAGTGCCGGTAGGGTCGTTACACCTTTCTCCATGGCCGATGGGGCTGCTGGGTGTTGTGCTGGGTTGATCACTCGGTCCTCAGCCTGTACCCCATCCTACAGAGCGCTAGTGGCCCCCGACAGACTCGACTGATGGGAGAGCATGACATCCAGGGTTGTTAGGCAGTGTTGGAGGAGGTGACCATGCCACTATCCCTCCTTTGTTGGCAGGAACCCAGTCTAACAACCTCATTATGCTCCCTGATAGACTCAACCCTGGATTTATTGCTGGGGGTGCATGATGCAAGGGGTTGCTAGGCAGTGAGGCAGTGTTTAAGGAGATGGTTGTACTGTTCCTCTTCACTATCTGCCCACATCTCCATGTACCCTCCAAGGTGAGCTGCTGAATTTTGGGCCTTCTTCCAGTGGCTGCAAGGGAGTACTCCAGGAAGCTGTGCGGGTTGGAGACGATTGAAATGGCATCCATCCAAGGATGGCAGGTGTTACAATGTCGTGGATTGAAGACATTGCCCTCTATGCACAGTGGATGAGGCATACACAACATATGGCCATCACCAACTACACTCCTGTAACATTCCCTGAAGGAGAGGAAACAGCAGACTGAGACGGCGGGATGAACTGGGCTAGTCAGAGGGCAGCTACCCCCTATCCCTCCCACTCCCACCCACATTGGACCAATAAGAAATTCCACACAGAGGAACAGCTCTAAGCTTCCCTGGCCACATGCCCTTCACCTCCCCCCAGGAGGGGAAAGGGAAATTGGCTGGATCAATTCCTCAGGAACATGCTGGAGGTGGGGGGGAGGAGGAGAATCATTGTGGTCGGTTACTGGAAAGGAAGGGTTTGCACAGGTGGCCAATATGTTCCCCACCAGGGGTGAAGGGGGCTCAGGTAGGTGGCCACAAGGCGAAGAGTAAAGAAGACAGAACAGAAACAGAAATGAGAATAAAAGAGGAACATAGCATACTCCTCAAGAAAAAACCATGGCTGGAGCCCAGGGCAACATAGCATGATGGAAGTAGCTCACTGTGCCTGTGCAGACTGAAAACTGAGTGACACGTGGGGCTGAAGGCCAGGGAACGAACAACACTAAAAACTAAATGAACAAGTGGTGCCAGGTACAACAAATCTCAGCTGACAGCAGTTATTTTACCCCTGTTAAGTACTGAATTGGTTCTGCCATTTAGTGTCAATAGAAAAATAAAGTATAAGGTAATGGCATAAATATTTTCATGTTATGCCCTTGAAAATCTGCGATCTTACATTTGGCTTTTCAAGGTCACTCAAGGTCAAAGGTCGTGGGACCACATGAACGCCCATATGAGACTTCCAAAATCTTGATAATAGTAAATATCTCTACCTTCAACGAGTTTCGACTTATATCCCCCTGAATATCAGCGACCTTGAGTTTGACCTTTCACGGTCACTTAAGGTCAAAGGTCATGGTACCAATTAATAATCCATATTGGATATCCTATATGTTGATAATAGTGAAAATCTCCCTATCTTCAGCCAGTTTCAAGTTATAGCTCCCTGAATATCCGTGACCATGAGGTTGACCTTTCAAGGTCACTCAAGGTCAAAGGTCTTGGTCCAAATGAATGGCCATATTAAGAGTTCATGTATGATGATAATATTAAATATATCTTCAACCGGTTTCAAGTTATAGCCCTCTGAAAATCCGTGACCTTGATTTTGACCTTTCAGGGTCACTCGATTACCTCTAAAATTTAAACACTTTCCTTTGGAACCAATGTCCACATATCCCGAAAGTTTTATGTAATTTCATTTAGCCCTTTTTCCATGATGTTGCTAACAAACAAAGAAACAAACAACCTCGACCAGAACCAATACCTTGCCGGACTCCGTCCAGGAGAGGTAATAATAACAGGGAGGCTCTACCTTTCCGGTTATGTAAACGCCCCTCCCTATCCCCCGATAACAGGATGGCGGCAGGAGAATGGCAAGTTCAGCCTGAAAACCACCCGGTTCACGTTCAGACAAACCAGAGACAACAACAACAACTTAATAAATAGTAAAGAAGTACCGGTATTGTGTAATGCCTTTTTTGCAAGATCACTTTTAGTCCATTACCTCGGATGCTGGAGTGATGACGTCTTAGTATTTTTTTTTATTGTCCTGTTGCTGTGTTCCACTAGCTGTACAGAGTTTGTCCTTAAGCCGACACGTTATAAACTGAGAATCAATCTTTCCTCATAAGTTTTGTTATGGAGGAAGGCAACTAACTTAGCTACCCGTTCTTTCACTGCCCTCAGTTAGCCTTAAACCCGAGGAGGTATTTCATTTTTTTCTGGCAATTTCTAAACGCTTTCATTTACCTTGCAGGGATTTAATGAAGGCTATATCCAGCATGAGAGGTGTTCCAGTGCTAAATAAAATCATCTAGTATGCATGAATATAATACACACAATATCCTCTGATTGAAAAAGTTCATAGGTGAGGATCCCAGAATTGTGCTGTGTGATCAGAATGAGGTCGTACAAGGCTCTTAGCAAGTACCATTAAAATATCCATTCATTTGCACTAGTGTGTGATGTTTTGTTTTATGACTTCAAACATCAGAATTTCCCCTTGGCCTGCAAAGCAAAACAGGGAAAGAGGGGCATCGTGAAAAAACTTATCCTCCTCCTTATCATCATCATCATGACCAGCATTAGCACGGTAGTGGTAGTAGTAGAAGTATCATTATTATTATTATTATTATTATCATTATTATTATTATTATTATTATAAAAACATATCATCATCACCATCATCATCATCATCATCATCATCGTTATTATTATTATTATTTTTATTATTATTATTATTATTATTATTATTATTTACGTGGTAGGTGGGGGCGCTCACCATCCACTCACTTGATGTACAGTAGTGCTGCTCTCGAGTGTCCTTCTTTCCTTCCACTCTCTTCTGTCTTTCTTTCCTTCATTCTTTCCTCGTCCTTCAGCCTATGGGTGACTTTAGACTCTCTCCTCTGTCTTTCTTTCCTTCATTCTTTCCTATTCCTTCTGCCTGTGGGTGACTCTACACTGAGTGACCAGCCAAATGGTTTCCGGTACACATGGAAACCCTTTACTACGCTGGGTGGTTATCCAGACTCCATATTATAATTACAAATCATAATAGATAGATAGATAAATAGATAGATAGAGAGACAGATAGAAGCAGGGAGTCAGATGATGAGAAGGTATTGTGTCTGCGAGAATCGAGCAGTGCTAAACATGCTTACACACTCTTAACTCGAGGAATGCTTGATAGGCACACGACAGCGCCTAGTGACCATACACACACATACACACATACTCACACACAGGCTGCTAGAACTTTCCACTCACAAGGAACACACGTGACACACCCCTGCTACACCAGAATTTAGGAAAGAGAGCTCAGATGGAGGTTAGCCATAGAACAGAGAGGTCAGAAGGAGACAAGCGATACAAGAGGCTGGTCGCAGGGGAAGGGCTTGGCAACTTGAGAGAGAGAGACAGAGAGATAGCTAGCGGGACTGGACTCTATACTCCGCTCCGTGTGAGAGACTTGTTAATATTTCCAAGACAAATAAAAATAGTCCCATACTATTCTTTACCTCTCCTGTCACTACATGACAAATGGGAAGCTACTCCAAGATATAAAAACCGCTCGTCCATAAGTCTAATATATATATAACTCAACCAAAAGGAACCACAAAGTCTTTTATGACATTTAGTTATTTTATGACATGGTAACCATATAACCAAATTTGGCGCCTGGTGGTTTAGTGGGTAATTATGGCGCTCCAGTCGGATTGACCCGGTGAAGATTTTATCCAAGGAGCGGTTGGGATTTATTCCTCACGTAATGCAATTCAGGGGTGAGTGAGGCTAGTCACTCTCATCTTAAATATCAGGACAAACTTGCCTAGCCCCGGGCTTCAGCCCTCCTCATGGGGCAATGTAGGATTGGATGATGATGATGAAATTATTATTATTATTATTATTATTATTATTATTATTACTACTACTACTACTACTATTGATAATAATTAATAATAATAATAGTAATAGTAATAATAATAATAATAATAATGCTACTACTAGCAGGGGTACGCGGCGTTTCCTGGGTAAAACCCTGTGATCGTGCCTGCCGGCATTACCTGGGACGCTGGATGGCTGCTCCCTCCTGTGGAACCTGGGGTTCTAATTTACCCAATGAACCTTCGTTCCTCCTTGGACCCATTTCCTCAGTGATATACTCCCCATAGACCTATTCCTAACATGGACCTATTTTCTCACCACCCATCCACCCACCAACCCTTTCCACCCACCGGGCTCACACACCCACCAACCATTTCCACCTACCTTGCTCACTCACCCACCTACCAACCCTTTCCACCCATCCTACTCACCTACCCACCAACCTACCCCACCTACCCACTCATCAACCTTCCTTCACACTCTGCCCGGCCACTCACCGACCCTTGCTGCCCCACGACACTCTCCCAACCCTGCCCACCCAACCCGTACACCCTACCTCACCACGCCCACTTTCCCACCCACCCTGTCTCTCCACACCCAACCATCCAATCAACCCTGCCCACCCACCCCACCGATCCATTTAACCCTACCCTCCCACCCCACCCCACCCATCCACTCAACCCTGCCCACCCAGGGCAGGGTTGAGTGGAGAGTATAAAACTCTATGGTAATTGGCTACCACGTTTCCACCATGCTGACGCTTATTTCAAATTAGTTCTAATCTTGGCCGTCAGGAGCTCCACTTTAGTAACTGTTATGTGCACGTTTAAAGTCATCACAAAAAGTTACACCTGTTAGAGCCGCTTAGAGAGTTCTATATGCATCCCCCTCGATCTCCATAGAGGACAGACAGATGGACAGACAGACAATCATTATCTTTTATACAAACGAGTATGGGATTTACATGTTTCATCAGTTAGCCTGAAATATATCCTCAGAGCCCAACCCTCAAACTTACACGTGAGTTTCTGTTCCATCTTCCTGCTCCCATCGTGTAAAAAAGATGTCGTGTACTCATGTGCAGTTGGGTGGAGCCCTGCTGACTTCAGCTGGTTGCCACAACCCACCTACCTGCTTTGAAATGCTTGCCAGAGAATGATGTGATGCTGCTTTTTAGTGCTTTTCTTCTGCGTTTAGAGTGGCTATGTAGCTTCCAAGTAATGTTTCTAATTTTATATATACCTTGATTTTATGATTGCTCTACCTAAACCTTTGCTTAAAACATATAAGAGTATAAAACCAATGAAACTGTGGAGATAGTTTATTCCATTACATAAACACCAACGCAAAAAAGTATATACATAAGAACATTAAGAGAAGAGGCTAACTCGTGCAGGATAAGCCTATTTTACAAAACAAGGATTTATTCAGTAGATGTCATCATTAGTAACA
>NC_137010.1:42594660-42599660 GCF_032717465.1 Coenobita brevimanus | reverse complement strand
ATATCACTTTGATACCGCACTGCATGTTGTACAATGGACTGGCATCTGTAAAGGAATATTTGGAGAGTATGACACCCCCTCCCCTACGTTTCTTGGGAGGTTCAGCCCATTCCCAAGAACAAAACGATCTGAAATAGGGGAAAGATTTGAATTAAACTTCCCCGTAGAGTTCGTATGGTTACTAGACTTTTCCAGCTATGATATTTAGGGTATTGAGCCCCTCTTTCCAAAATAAAAAGGATCAGAAATAGGGAAAAGTAACCACACTGATTTCAGTAAGTTGGAATACATGTCAGGATTAGACATGCAGTTTTCTCGTTTTCTGTAAATACACAGGAGGAAACTGTACATCTTTATTATTATTATTATTATTATTATTATTATTGTTGTTGTTGTTGTTGTTTTCATCATTATTTCTGCAACATTTATATTAGACACAATCTATTCAGTGAAATTATTCTACTGAATTCCTGTAGTCTTCATAAACATGACTTCTCAGTATTATATTCTTATTACAATTACGGAAACAATAGATAGACATCGGCCTTAAAATGGGGGCTTTGCTAAAATGCACGAGAGTGAAGCTTCTCGTTTCCGAAAATCGCTAGGAGAGAGACAGACGGACAGAGCCATCCTTGGAGATGCTCCTGGCTTCTAATAATAGCCAAAGCAGTCTAACTTCCACCTTTTAGTTTTCTTGACCAAGGTCTGAGAGAATAAGGAACTGTAACTAATTGCTTGGTTCTTTTCTCTCCTCGTATTTTCTTGCCATTGTTTCCTTTTTTGTCTCCAGCCCTTCCTCAGTTCGTCGCCACGTCGTATTTTGTTTATTGATAATTCTCTCTCTCTCTCTCTCTCTCTCCTCTACCTATTTTATCCACCATTTTCACTCATTTCCTCTCACTTTCCCTTTCCCTCTCCCCTCGGTGGCTGAAACAACAAACTCATCTTTCCACTTTGTTTTGTCACCCCTTTCCCCTCACCCTTTCCCCTCGCCCATCACCATTCCTCTCATTTCTCCCCTCTTCCGCATTTCTCCCCTCCCTTTAATATCTTTATTTCATTACTACGTCTTCTCTCTTTGTCTTCACTGTGTCTTTTCATAAATAGAATTAACAGTATTCCTTCTCTGTAATAATCATGACAGCAGCCGTCTCTCTCTCTCTCTCTCTCTCTCTCTCTCGTTTTTATCAGCTGGTTTCCCTTTCTTTCGTATGTCAGTGTTCTCAACCAAGAGGGGTGCTGTTGAAGGACGCCTTTACGTAATAGCACTGATATAGGTGAACAACTCCGCTGCCAATTTATGCCAGTGTCCCACGACTCCCTCCCTCTCCCCCGAAAGGATGATGAACTTCAGGCAAGGACATCTTCAGCCATCATTCCACTGGGTTCACATCCATATGAACTTTGAGCTGAGTTACTGTTACTGCTACTGCCACCACCACCACCTTCACTACCACTACTACGACTACTATTACTACATCACTTCTACTACTACTATTACTGCTACTACTACTACTACTACTAGAACTTCTACTACCGCTGCTGCTGCTGCTGCCTTTTCATGCAAAGAAGAAATCACTAGAGGCTCGAAGCCTGTTATTACCACTACTACTACTACTACTACTACTACTTAGGTAAGAGGCAATATGAGAGAGAGAGAGAGAGAGAGAGAGAGAGAGAGAGAGAGAGAGAGCATATGAAAAGACATTTACAGTCGGCTGAACTGCCCTTACAGCGTAACTGCTGCCTGAGAGTATGGGAGCTACGACAAAGTAGGGATAAGTAAGTAAATAAATAAAACATGTAATAGACGTCCACACTGAAAGTATGGAACGTATTCGAGCGAGCGAGCAAGTCAGGCAGTGCTGAATATTGTCTCATGTGGCTCATCTTCTTCCTCTGATTTCCTGACCTGAAAATACTAAAAAGAACTTACTAGATTACACAAAAATATTCCCTCACACTTCCTAAAACCAATACTCCTCTTGCATTAATTTTAGGTCTGGGGCTTAGGACCTAGCAGGTTAATAATGACTGTTTTTTTTTTTTTTTTCACGCACAAAGATTACTCTCACCAAATCTCTCGGTGCGCTCCGATTCGAATCAGAAATAAGAAATTCAGAGTTTTTTTTTTTTTTTTTTTTTTCCGTCGATCAGGACATTGTATTAGTTTGACTCGGATTTAGTCAAAATTTTCAAAAAAAAAAAAAAAAAAAAAAAAAAAGCCAAACAGAAGGTAGTATTTGTTTTGAAAAGGCAAAACCTGGATGTTCTCAGCAATCGTCGGAAAATACTGCTGTGCTGCTTATGCAACCTTAGACCGTTACTTGCGCAGCCGGCTGTTACGTTAATCTGTCATATAAGTAATTAATTACTCGATTTACGGAAAAACTACTGGGAATTACGGGTTGTCTATGCTATGAAAATAATTGAGGATTTTTATGCGATTTCCAAATTGGTGTCCATCTTTCTTGTAACTCCAAAATTGCCTGAGATACCCCAAAAAGTTCACTTCTGTACTACAGAGTTTTCCTCCCGACCGCTGCCCCATTTCTTGCTGATGCAATAAATCATTCGTTCGGGTACATATGTCGGGGGTTCAAACTGAGACTAAATTTGGTGTTCTCGCTCGAGATAAATAAATAAATAAATAAATAAATACATTAAGTTTTCCTCCCTCGAGTGCACTGTTCATTTGAAAAAGAACAGAGTGAGGAGAACACCGTGGAGTAAAGAAACACTGGTCAGCTTACGTGGAGGGGCACAGAGAGAATTTACCACAGAAATGGAACCTAAAAATAATTGGCATTGATTCAGTTCTGAGCCTTTTAGTGGCAGGCGAGTTTTGTGCCGAATATTTTGCTGGGCATATCTTTATTTACCTAATTCTTGAAACTCTCTATCGTTGTTTCATTTTTATTCATCCCATGCTAGACAATGGCTAGAAGGCCCGTTTCCAAGGTTACTTTGTCCACCTACGATGCACCAACAGACGACTGGTTCCCAACAGCCCTCACCTGTCACCCGGCACTTGGACGTTAATACCCACTATCTCTATTATGATTCCCCTGCAATAGTTCAGTCAGATTTAGTGTTACTGTATTAGATGGGGTGTTTTTATGATATGTTGTTGGGACCATATTCAAGAGCGGTGGACTCAGAGATATCGAATGTATGCAAACAAATTGTTCTCTACAACAGCTGGGACCGAACTCATGGTTTCAAGCCCACATTTCTGTCCACATCACCAGCACCTTCCCCCGCTATCATCTACATACATCTCTGAATAACTTGCTCCACACATCTACTGTGCTTTCAGACCAGTATCAACTTGCTAACATCATTTTTATGTAGCTCTACCTTCAGCTGACCCTACACTGATTGACATAAGAAATGTTGTCCTGCAACCCAGAAAATTATTGACTACGTTGGATGGTAACCATGTGGCCAAACAGACGTGAGCTGGTCAAGTGCGTTAAGATACTCCAACCAATTTGGCTCATGTATTTAAATCCGGGAGATAATTGGGTTTATTTTTCACATTATGCCAGTCGATGACGAGTAACCGATGATTCTCGACTTAAATGTGTAGAGTGAGTAGCCAAGTCTTGGGCCCTTATGCTACTGATGGATAATGACTATATAATTAATTTGTGTGTGATCTGTCCATCTGACTCATTTCTCCACATTACTAATCTGCCCTGGATTAAATATCTTCATTCATTTAAACTTTTTAATTAAATTTCCCCTGAGAGAGAGAGAGAGAGAGAGAGAGAGAGAGAGAGAGAGAGAGAGAGAGAGAGAGAGATCTGCGCTTCGTTAGCAGTAGCGATTGTCTTGCTTACCTATGGAAGCGAAATTATAAATATAAACGCTATAGATATTTTCTTTGTGTTTGGATGTGTTCATTTCTGTCTGTTTTCCCTCCTTAGTTGGTGCTATTTCTCGTACATTTAGATTTATATTTGGCTCATAACAAACAATATCTATAATTTATAGCCATTTTAGTTCCATCCCTTTTCATATGCCAGAATTTGAATTACTAATGCCTGACGCCAGCCAGGGAAAGTGACCACCACAGGAACACCTCCCTCACCTTTGTAGGCACTTCAGGGGAAGGCAGGTTGGAGGACACAACACACTCAGGTGGCCTCATTAGCTGCTCCAGTGAAGATTAATGAACAATAACACAGGACTGAATCTCTGGTCTTATTGTCGATAAGGTGGGTCAACCATTTCATTAACCAGGATTATCATATAATGAGATGCTGGGGAGGGACGCCTTCACGTTGTGACACTGATATCCTTGGGCGGCTCCACTGCCCAATTATGCAAACATCCCTCAACATTCTCCCTATCCCCGGAAATGGAGGATGGTGAACTGCAGGACAGCTTCAGTCAGCAGTCCGCAAGATCATGTTTCAGACGAACTTGGGGCTAAGACGAAGACGACCATTATTATTACTACCCTATAATGGCAGGCCAGCTGGAAAGAGATTTTTGTGGACCTTTTTGTCAAGGCTGGCTAACGCACACAAAAGTGTAATAAACTTTCTGTAAACACTAAGACGAGATCTCTGTGAGGGGATTAAACGCATGAGGTGTGACTCCTCTGAAGCAGACTCCACCCACCAAGTTTTGTTTTGATCATTACTTGAGTTCGCTCGTGTGTGTGTGCGTGTGTGTGTGTGCGTGTGTGTGTGTGTGTGTGTGTGTGTGTGTGTGTGTGTGTGTGTGTGTGTGTGTGTGTGTACGCCTTACTCTCTGATGAATAAGCATTTATGTTCCATGCCCGATGGTCTACCGTGTTTTAGTCAATGCATTTGCTGTTCATAGTGTTTTTGTCTTGGTATTCTAGTTACCATTATTAATGATAGTTTCTCAGTAAGGACAAGATTTTTTATTCTTTTGTCATAATAAGTATCTAAAATTCTGTTTTTGTTCACTTGTAATGTTCACTTCACTCCGGTTTGGCCTTCGGCGACATCATTCCCAGA
>NC_137010.1:42517160-42589660 GCF_032717465.1 Coenobita brevimanus | reverse complement strand
TATAGGTATATCGCCATTCACAACCCTTTCCCATCAGGAACTGCACTGCATTTATTGTCTTCTGTTAACTCCATTAAGTAATGAGCTGCACCAACAAATGCCGTTGCATTATCACTCAAGATATCTCTGCCGAATAATACGTCTTTGGAAGACGTGAATGAAGCTGTGTTTATATGTCCCCTCGTGTGAGGGCACATATAAATAGTATTACATAGACTCATCTTGAGATTCCATGCCAGTCTTTGCTGTTATAGCTCTCGTGTAGTCGACACCCATGACTATAAATGGACTGATCCATTCAAACTGAAATTCAGGAGGGAGCGGTGTATGCACCACTAGATAATATTTTCCCTGTAGATGCTTATAGGTAATGGTGAAATTGTGTGATTATCACAGCCTGTCGCATTCTGATTATCCATCTCTTCTGTTCTGTGAAAACTACGCTTGACTCCACAGTCGTTGGAAAACATGACATATTCCGTTCAGTAAGTCTGTAACTGAATGATTATAGTTAACAGTATACGATACTTAGTGGAGTCCCTAAGAGTTGCCATTTGAATTTGGCCTCTGTATTTAGTGAGGCTCTTGTCTAGATACAAACTTAATTTGTCTTTTAAGAGTAGATGTCATAGATACTTACTGTACTTATCACCCTCGTCTAATACAGCAATTTCTTGTGCAAAACATTCATTGTATAAGACAGTACCTTGTTCTCAGCAGTCCTAATCTTGTGAAACAATTGAACAAGGTCTCTCTTTGTTTCATCGAATACTTCCCATCCTACTGAATTCTTCTTCCCTTGTCGCCTTTCTACTTCTTCCAGTCATTCCCAACTACTTATACTTGCCCTGTTTTCGTTCTCTATACTCAACTATTCCTTCAAATCTTCCCTCCATTCGCTCACTTCCTATCTCTACTCCACCAATATTCTGCCATTTTTATCTTTCACCCATTTACTGTTTCTCTTATCACCCTCTATTATGCTTTTGACTTTTCAAGTCAGTTTCATACATTTCCTTCACTTTACACTTAGAGTTCTCCCATTCTCTTCATTCACTCTTTTCTTTCTCTCTCACTGTTTTTATTTTTTTTATCCTCTCCTCTTCTTTACATGTAACTCCCTTTTCTGTCTCTCTATATCCTCCATTCCTCTAATTCCTTTCCAGTTACTCTTTACTTTCTTGTTCAGTTCCAAAGCTCGTTTCATCTCTTCGTTCCACCACCCTGTTCCTTTCACTCGATGTTTTCTCTTCACCCCACACCCAGCCTCACATGCTGGACAGATTTTTTATGTATCATGCACATGCCTTCCACCTCCTTCATCTGTTCCAAATCATTTCTGCTTAGTCGCTCTTCCCGTTTTCTCTTGACTGCCGCCTTTCTTTCTTCGTCCTGCAGTCTTTCTACTCTTCGTGCATGAACTGCTTCCCCCTCTGTCTGTTTCTACCTCTCATTGCTTTTGCACCTCTGTCTTAGACATTGCTATGTACTGATCCGAAAGTCAGCTCACCCATCTTCTATGCAATCTCGCATTCAGCTCAGATCTCATTCAGTCATCGACACACATATAATCAACCATTGCCTTACGTACGTGCCATTTATACGTTTGGATCATCTTATGCTTATATATGATACTGGCTATTACCAAGCCCTTCCCTGCACAGTGTCCAGCAGGGGACTATCATTCCCATCCATTTCAGTGGGTATACCTCACTGGTCAACCACTCCCTCAACTCCAACATTCCTCACTTTTATATTCATATTTCCAATAACAAGCACTCTCTTTCTCTCAAACTTCTCCAAGCACCCTTTCACATTCGCACAGAACTCGTCTTTCACTCTAGCTTCTCGCCCATCTGTCAGAGTATACACACAAACATTCGCCTATATTTGTATTCTCACTCCCATTCTTACCCATATAGTCCAAGATCCAACTGATTCATATCCCCTTAGTCTCTTCTTCCGTCCTTTGTATGCAATAGTGCATATACCTTCCTTTACCCTCTCACTGTCATCTGCGAATACTTAGCACATACCTCATCTATACTCTCACTCTCACACGTTCACCTCTCCCATTAAGTCTCAGTAAGCCCATATACATCTCTGTTTATCTGTCTATCTATCTATATCTAAATATCTATCTGTCTCTCTATATCTATATCTAAATATCTATCTATCTGTCTGTCTATATCTACATCTATCTATCTATCTATCTATCTGTATCTGTATCTATATCTATCTATCTATCTATCTATATTCTTATGTATTTGCTTCTGACTGTCCATCTATCTATCTATCTATCTATCTGTATCTGTATCTATATCTATCTATCTATATTCTTATGTATTTGCTTCTGACTGTCCATCTATCTATCTATATCTACATTTATCTTTCGATCTATTTATCGGTCTATATAATATACATACATATATGTATTTGCTTCCTAAAACATCTTTTCAATCTCATTTTCTTTCATCCCATGATTGCCACCACACAGATTGCAAGTTGCCATCTTCAATGTGCCCTTTGACAGGTCCTTAGCCGGTTACTGTAGGTTCGTCCGGGTCCTCGACTTTGTGTTTGCATTTATAGTTAACTAATTCCTGGGTCGAGGCACTGGGCCTCCACCAACCCGCTTTGCCAACCTGACACTCAGAAAACACGTAGGTTTGTTTGTATGGTTATCACCCAGCGTGGTAAATGTTTTCCTGGCTTACGGGAAACTATTTGGCTTGTCACTCACTGTAGAATCACCCTAATATCAGCCCTGTGTCATGTGACTGGACGATGGGCGCTCCAATCTACAGTCCATAACATACCGGTATCAGTCTCACACTGAATAAGACAGTCATCATATTTACTCCTTCCTATCTTAGATGGCAGGCTCTTAATGGAGAATGAAAAATCATGCTTACAGGGTGCGTTTTATTTGTAACCGCCTATACAACACTTCAGGCGGATAGGAGGGTAAATTTCCAACGAGCAAAAATTTATCCTGCAAAGGAGTAAGAAGTATATAAGAGAGTTTAAACACACTTCCTTTAGTTACGGTTTTCATCGACAGACTATTTTGGATTTTACATAAATTTATGAAGACCAATTATTAGCCATAGCACAATGGACATTATTAATGGCCTCTACTTCATTGGATGGGCGACAAAGGCCGACTGGCATTTGATCAAACTTAGTCATCTAAGAAATTATATAAAGGTCTTCGTTTGAGGCCATTGACTATCCTCTCCAGATATCTAAAAGACAAAGCAAATAAGAAAATGACAGCCATTTGGGTAACAATGCAATCTTTAACGTACATTGAGGGAAGGAAATAAGTTGGAAAGGATTTAGGTAATTTAAACTGTTTTCCGAAAAACTGTGTGTCCCAGTCAATAGTTGGGTTGGAGGTTAATTAGAAACATCAATATTTCCATTAGAATTTATAGCACATTAATATTCCTCAAGATATGCCGGTGCACATGCACTCTGTAATCGTTCTCTTAAGCGTTCAGCTTTCGTTTATATTCTGGTAACGTTAAAAAGTACTGTACCGTCATTGAAACACCATCATCTAATAACCAGTGTACACATACGCGCGCGCGTTTGTATATGTGAGTGGATGGGTGGGTGTGCATGCGAGGTGTGTTTGGAAATGTGTGCATGTGAGTGTGTGTTTCTGCTTGCATGTATGCAAGTATCTGTGCGCCCAGGCGCATGTATACATGGTGTATGTAAGCGTGTGTGTGTGTGTGTGTGTGTGTGTGTGTGTGTGTGTGTGTGTTTATATATATATATACATACATTAAAATACATATATATCCCTCCATCCGTCATCCAATCCTATGTCGCCACAAAAGGAGCGTAGGAACCCGGGCCTAGGCAAGTTGGTTCTGACATTGAAGATGAGAATGACCAGCCTCACTCATCCCTGAGTGGCATTACGTGAGCAATAAACCCCAGCTACCCCTTAGATATAAACCTACACAGGCTCAGTCCGACTGGAGCACCTTAAATAGTATACCCACTAAACCACCAGGCGCCATTATTTGGTTATTTGATTACCACCCAGTGTGGTATATGGTTTCCAGGTGTACAGGAAACTTTTTTTTTTTTTAATGCAAATTCAAGATCCGTTCATTTCGAGATGCCTGGACACTCTGCGTTTGAAAGACCGGAGATCATAGGAAGTAGGAAATACAGACAGAGGGAGAGCTGACCTGTTGCATAAATGAAGGACTGGAAGTAACGGTTATCTCCTCCATTAGAGAGCTGGACAGAAAAGGGATGAAAGTCTGTTGCTAGACGGGTGCTACGCGCCCTTCGTAGAGGTGGAGGGATGCAAGCAGGCAGTTCAAAGAAGCAGTGACCATTGAAGTAGCGATAGAAAAGAGATAAAAATGCAACAGTGCGACGAAGAGACAGAGGTTGAAGGGAGCCAGCAAGAGGAGACGAGTTGATGAGACGAGAAACCTTTGACTCCACCCTTTTGAGAAGAGCTGTATGTGGGGAGCCTCCCCACACATAAGAGTTGTATTCTTCACAGGGGCGAATAAAACCCGAGTATAAAGTCAATACTGTGCAGAGGTAAAGAAGGCACGGAGTGGGCTTAACACACCTAATCTCTTGGAAGCAGATTTTACAAGAGATGTAATATGATCTTTCCAAGATAAATCAAGAGAGAATGAAACCCCAAGTATGTTTAAGGATGCTGCAGGATTTAGCTGGATAATATTAAACACAAGTGGATGCTCCTGTGTAAGATTTTGTCGGGTTGATAGGTGTAAGAACTGAGTCTTTGATGCATTAAAAACAAGATTACTTCTACCCCAGTCAGAGATACGAGCCAAGTCAGACAATAGGTGTGTCATAGCCTCATCCCTTGTTTGTTGAAGTAAATGCTGAGATGGACGTTGCGGGAACTGAATGGAAGGGCGAAGAGTGGAATCATCAGCGTATGAATGGATAGGGTTAGATTTAGAGCCTACAAGGTCATTGATGAATATAAGGAAGAGACTTGGTAATAGGACAGAGCCATGAGGAACACCACTGTTGATAGATCTAGGAGAAGATTGTGGCCGTCTTCAAAAGCAGCCATAAAACGACCAGAAAATGAAGCTATAGATGAAAACACAGATAGAAGGATAGAAACCCTGAGAGGGTAGTCTGAAAATTAAAGATTTATGCCAGACTCGATCGAAAACCTTTCAGTTGTAAAGTGCAATGGCAAAGCTTTCGCCAAAGTCCCAAAAGGTGGATGACCAGGAGTGTGAAATGTAGGTGAGAAGATCACCAGTGGAGTGTCCCTGACGGAACACATACTGACGATCAGAAAGAAAGGTTGAGATAGGAAAGATGCTTTAAGAGTTTTCTGTCAGTAACAGACTCGAAAGCTTTTGAGACAGGATGTTAAAGCAATTGAGCGATAGTTAGAGGGTTGGGGATGGTCACCCTTCTTTGGGACTGGCTGGATGGGAGCAAACTTTCAGCAAGAAGGAAAAGTACAAGTTGATAGACAAAGGCGAAAGAGTTTACCTATACTCAGCTTTGTTTTATCCAGGCGAAGGTGCACTTGACAGGTTGATGATGATTGGCTGAATGCAACATTACTTTATAGTCTCTTTAATCGTTGGCATTATTAATTAACAACATATATCTGAGGGGGAAATCTGGGTTAGTAAATGTTATTCGGACATGTTGCCTTCAGCCAGTCATCACCAACCTGTCAAGTGCATCTTCACTTCAGTAAAGAAAAAAACTGAGTATAGGCAGGGTGTAAACACAGAAGCACAGTTCTTGAGGACAACAGGAGGGACACATCAGTCCCATATGCCTTGTCACTCAGTGTAGAGTCATCCATAGGCAGAAGAATGAAGGAGAGAAAGACAGAAGAGGGAGTATAAAGTCACCCGTAGGCAGAAGAAAGAGGAAAGAATGAAGGAAAGAAAGACAGAAGAGGAAGGAAGGAAGGAAGAGAGGAAAGGGCAGACACCCAAAGCAGTACTACATCGAGTGAGTAGATGGTTATCGCCCCCACCTACCACCCATATATATATATATATATATATATATATATATATATATATATATATATATATATATATATATATATATATATATATATATATATATATATATATATATATATATATATATATATATATATATATATATATATAAGCCTCTGTGGTACAGTGGTAAAGTGTGCGTTTTCGTACACTGAAGAAGAGGGGTTCGCGCCCCGCCAGGGTAATAAACTTTGGGAGCGTTTTTGTGGCCACGTACTGCTTGGCGGACATAAGGGGTGTTGTGGTTAAACCATTGTCTCATACTATAAAGTATGCTTGCACCCAGTTGGCATGTGCGGGCCAATTACGCTTGGTTCACAGACTACACACACATCCAAAGCCACTCCAACACTACAGTTACACTTACAAGCACTTCTCACCGTACATACAATCTCTACCAGACAGCCTAAGCCACTTGGTAGAGATACAGTGGCTGTATCGTCCCCACTTCTGTTGGGATAGGCCGGTCCTGCAGTGGACACTCAAACGGCTGATGAGATGATATATATATATAGATAGATAGGCAGATATATATATAGATAGATATAGATAGATAGATAGATAGACAGATATACATATATTATTTTATATACAGATACGGCCTTGGGGGAAATGTGCCTAAGTGGAAACATAAGTCCAAGGAGTTCATGGAAGAAGTAGTCCCAAGTGAGGAAAATAGATTAATGTGGGGGATCGGTGTGGCCCTTGGGGAGGAAATAGGTTCATGGGTTAAAATAGGTCCATGGGTGAAATAGGTCCATGTGGGGGAAAAGGTTCATGGGGGAAATGGATCCATTAAAAAAAAAAAAAAAATAGGTCATTAAACGGAAGATGGGTCCATGGAGGAAAGCTAGGCTAATGGACGGAAAGTGGACCCAAGGGTGAAAGCAGGTCCACGGGGGAAACAGGTCCGTAGAGAAAATAAGTCTATGGGGAATATAAGGCCATAGGGGAAAAAACAGATTCATGTGGTATAAAATGTCCACTGGTATCAGGGGTCCATGGGGGAAAGTGGATTCATTGAGGAATATCGGTATGTGGGGAAAATAGATCCATAGAGGAATACAGGTCCACAGCCAAAAAGGGAAATGAGCCCAGGGGGGAAAATTGGTACAGGGGGGATTAAAAGGTCATGGAGGAAAATGGGTCAATACAGTGATAATAGGACCATAGGGAAAAAAAGAGTGCGAGTAGATGAACCCTAGGGAGTGTGACAGGAAACGGGCTTATGTGCTAATATGCAGAAAGGAAAAGAGCAATTTCAAGTTACACCAAAAGGGACAGAGTGTAGTACCTATGAGTTTGATTAATTATTTTCACTTAAGATGGTACAAAATCACTGCATGTATCACCCGCGTTATCCCATTGTGCTACTACAGTATGACAGTTGCTACTTTATGGCAGGTCTTTGTCTTTTAGTTAATTCATTTGGGCTAATGTATTGAGAGAGAGAGAGAGAGAGAGAGAGAGAGAGAGAGAGAGAGAGAGAGATTTTCATTCGTCTTCCTCCAGTGTCTCCTTCCTGTCCTCCTGCCTCACTTCTCTCGTGCCTTCTGTCATCATCGTTACACTGATGGCGGAAGTTAAGGTAAAAGTGCAGTCATGAAATTAGGGCAAGTTCCCTCTCTTCCACTCTCCCTCCGTGTTTCTCCTCCAGTTCCTCCTCCAACTCCTCATTCTCTCTCTCTCTCTCTCTCTCCCGGTATGTATATATATATATATATATATATATATATATATATATATATATATATATAATTTATTAAATTATTTATTTATTTGTTTCTTTATGTATATTACACATACATACATACGAGCAAGTAACCTGGTAAAAAATATGCTTGTGCATTACGGAATTGCCTGTGACCCTGGAGGGCCACTCCCCTTTGGCAGACGACCCTTGCGGTCGGTCTCATTTTTCTCACTGGATTTATGTTCCTCCTTGGGCCTAAAGCCCCAGGGATATATTCCCCAGGAACTAAAATGTTCCATGACTCTCTTCACACCATGGTCGTCTTTCTTATGGACCTACTTTTATCAACAACCCACCCACCCTGCCCACTAAACCACCCACTCACTCTGTCCCTGTCAGTCATGTACCCAACCTGCCCATCCACTCACCAACCCAACCCTTTTTTTTTTATTTAAGGTAGGGAAATCAATGGCTGGAAGCCCTCAACATTGCTCCCTTCAGGAAAAAAAAAGTCAAGATTCTTTCATTTTCAGATACCTAGACACATTCCATTAAAAAGGCCGGGGATCATAGGCAGATGGAAATACAGATAGAGGAAGACAGCTCTAGAGCTGACCTGCTTCAAACATGAAGGACTGGGAGTATCGTTTGACTCTTACACCAGAGCGTTGGACAGAAAAGAGGTGACGGTTTGCTACCAGACTGGTGCTACACGCCCGCTGTAATGGAGTAGGAATTTAAGCAGACAGTTCAGAAGAGAAACGACAATTGAAGTAACGATAGGAAAGTTTTAAAGATGCAATAGTGCGGCGAAGATACATAGATCTGAAGGAGTCAGAAAGAGAAGTAGAGCTGAGATGACAAAAAGCCTTTGAATTCACCTTGTTGAGAAGAGCCGTATGTGGGGAGCCCCCCCCCCCACAAATGAGAGTTGTACTCCGCACAGGAAACCCTTCTACAAAGTCAACAGTTGTGCTGTGGGTAAAATCTCTTGAAGGCAAATCTTGCAAGAAATGTAATATGGTCTTTCCACGATAAATTCCGAGATAAAGCCCCAAATATATTCAGCATGCTCACCTACCCACCCAGTCACCCTGCCCGTCCACCCACACTGCCCCACAATGCCCCACCACATCATCCCACCCACCCACTCGACCCTGCCCACCCCACCCATCTGACTCGTTTTAATCATGATACAGTTGTAGGGGAAAGTTTAAAACTCTACAGAAACTGGCCTCCAAGTTACATCATCGATTAGTGACTCAGTTACTTTTAATAATGGCCATAAAGTTAAACCACAAAAATAAACTTTCCCTAAAGTTACTCCAGTTAGACCTCTTTAAATCCCTTTAGATAGTTCCCCATATTTTTTTTATAAATTCTATAGCAGAAAAACAGGAAGAGGGGGAAAGGGATGGAATAACAAAGGAGTGAAAGAGAGGCAAGGACAGGGATAGGAAATGGCAGGGGGAAAGTGGAAAGAGTTAGTAGGAGGGACGTGAAAAGAAACGGGTAGCATAGATGGAAGGGGAAGAATGTATAAAAGATGCAGAGAACGAGAAAAGGGAGATAGCAAGCAGGCGAAACAGTGATAGGAGGAAGCAAAGACAGTGAAGCAATTGACAAACACATTTTCACTTACGTTATATATATATATATATATATATATATATATATATATATATGTGTGTGTGTGTGTGTGTGTGTGTGTGTGTGTGTGTGTGTGTGTGTGTGTCATTCTTTGACTAAATATATCTGTGCTGTTTACTTATATCCTAATTCCACTGGCTATGAAAACTTCTTCGATTATCTTACTTCTACTATGGAACATATTCTATCCATTTCTTCTTTCCCTGAAATCTCCATTCTAGGAGATTTCATTGTTCATCACCACCTATGGCTCTCCTCTCCTTTCACTGATCCACCTGGTGAACGAGCCTACATCTTTTCTATCCTCAATGACCTAGAGCAACTTGTAAAGCGCCCTACCCGTATCCCTGACCGCCTTGGACAGAGCTCCAACATACTTGACCTCTTCCTTACAACTAATCCTTCTGATTACACTGTTAATCTTTCCTCTCCGTTGGGCTCCTCCAGTCACAACCTTATTACCTTGACCCCTCCTTTCGCTCTGGTATGACCTGTGGACCCCCCAAAGAAACGTCGTCTGTGGCAGTTAGGAGCTGCGGATTGGGAGACCCTTAGGCAGTACTTCTTTGATTTTCCCTGGAATGATTTTTGCTTCCATGGCCGAGAGCCATCTGAGTGTGCTTTGCGCATTACGGAGGTTATTCTCTTGGGCATGGAAGCATGCATTCACTTCTCATATCCTTTGACTAATGCAAGAAAGCCTTGGTTTAATTACGCTTGTTCTAATGCTGTCTGCAACAAAGAGAGGGCCTATAAAAGGTACTGGAGCCAACCCACCCCTGAATCACATCTTGTTTATGTTTCTGCCCGGAATCGTGCTAAGTCTGCTCTTCGCTCTGCTAAAAATAATTTCATCCGTAATAAATGCTCTCAACTCTCCAACTCGAATTCTTCCCGCTTCTTCTGGCACCTTGCCAAAAACCTTTCTAACAACTTTATCTCATCATCCATCCCTCCTCTTTTCTACTCTGATGGCTCTGTAGCTATTTTTTCTACTGATAAAGCAGATTTCTTCGCTCAGACTTTCTCCTCCAATTCCACCTTAGACGATTCCGGTGCTGTTCTCCCATCAATTCCCCCCTCTGACTTCCTCATGGCTGACATTGAAATTTCTTCAGCTGATGTATTTTCTGCCATCACTGGTCTTAATAATAACAAGGCATATGGGCCTGATGGAGTCCCTCCTGTTGTCCTCAAGAACTGTGCTTCTGTGCTTACACCCTACCTAGGTAAACTCTTTCGCCTTTGTCTATCAACATGTACCTTTCCTTCTTCTGGAAGTTTGCTCTCATTCAGCCAGTCCCAAAGAAGGGTGACCATTCCCAACCCTCTAACTATCGTCCAATTTCTTTAATATCCTGTGTCTCTAAAGTTTTCGAGTCAATTCTTAACAGAAAAATTTTATAACATCTTTCCTATCACAATCTTCTTTCTGATTGTCAGTATGGGTTCCGTGAGGGACGCTCCACTGGCGATCTTCTCACCTACCTTTCAGACTCCTGGTCATCCTCCTTTCGGGACTTTGGCGAAAGCTTTGCCATTACACTTGACATCTCAAAGGCTTTCGATCGAGTCTAGAATAAATCTTTAATTTCCAAACTGCCCTCTTACGGTTTCTATCCTTCTTTCTGTGCCTTCATCTCTAGCTTCCTTTCTGGTAGTTCTAATACCATGGTTGTAGACGGCCATCGTCCTTCTCCTAGATCTATCAACAGTGGAGTTCCACAGGGTTCTGTCCTATCACCAACTCTCTCCGTTTTATTCGTCAATGACCTTCTAACCTGTATGTCTTACCGTATCAACTCATACGTTGATGATTTCACTCTTCACCTTTCCAATTGGTTCTCGCAACGTCCATCTCAGCAGTTACTTCAACAAGCAAGGGATGAGGCTATTGGACACCTAATGTCTGACTTGACTTGTATCTGTGACTGGGGAAAAAATAATCTTTTCATTTTTAATGCATCAAGAACTCAGATTTTACACCTGTAAACCCGACGCAATCTTCCACAGAAGTATCCACGAATGTTTAATAATATCCAGCTCAATCCTGCATCATCCTTGAGTATGCTTGGGGTTTCATTCACTCGGGACCTATCTTGGAAAGATCATATTGCATCTCTTGTAAAATCAGCTTCCAAGATATTGGGTGTGCTTAGCCGACTCTGTACCTTCTTTACCCCTACAGAGTTGTTTACTTTATACACGGGTTTTATTCGTCCCTGTGTAGAGTACAACTCTCATGTGTGGGGAGTCTCCCCACATACAGGTTTTCTCAATGGGGTGAAGTCAAAAGCTCTTCGTTTCATTAACTCTTCTCCTCTTGCTGGTCCCTTCAACCTCTGTCTCTTCGCCGCACTGTTGCATCTTTATCTCTTTTCTATCGCTTCTTTAATGGTCACTGCTCCTCTGAACTGTCTGTTTGCATCCTCCACCTCTACGACGGGTGGGTAGCACCCGTCTACTGTAGCAACAAACATTCATCCTTTTTCTGTCCAACTCTCAAATGCAAGAGCTAACCGTTACTCCCAGTCCTTCATTTATGCAACAGGTCATCTCTGGAAGTGTCTCCCTCTGTCTGTATTTCCTACTTCCTATGATCACCAGTCTTTCAAACACAGTGGGCTCCTGACCTTTGGTTCCTTCTTTCTTGCATATATATATATATATATATATATATATATATATATATATATATATATATATATATATATTCAAGCTATGCAAGTGTGTGACTGTGCGTTTGTTTCATTCACGAGAACGGTAAAGAATATCGACTTAATTCATTTTGTATTTGGTCGTGGTAAGACCAGGGAGTGTCAGAAACACACACACACACACACACACACACACATTTATATATATATATATATATATATATATATATATATATATATATATATATATATATATATATATATTTTTTTTTTTTTTTTTTTTGGTAATTTGATGGACATGACGGTGTGAAATTGTCTGAAAATGCGACAGGCGAAAATGTCAGTCTGTGCGTTTATTCGGTTCTTTCACGAGAACGGTAATAGATATCGACCTAATTAACTTTGCATTAGGTCGGGCTAAGTCCAAGGTGCAGAAAAAAAAAAAAAAAATGGCGATTGTGCGCGACGCGACGGGGTGAAAATGCCGGAAATTTCAACAAGCTAAAATGCCTATCCGTGCGTTTATCTGTTTCTTTCACGGGAACGGCAGTAGATATTGACTAGTTCTTTTTACGTTAGGTCGTGGTAAGTGCAGGGACTGTCAGAAAAATGCCAAACAAAATATTGGCAACTCGCAGGAAAATCAAATGAAGAAGACAGTCAAGATTTCGTCTGTATTTCAAGACATCTGGATCTACTTTATTTTTCAGTTCTATTAGTATTTTATATTTTATTCTTGCCATAACCAGACGATTTTATTTAACTTAGGAGACTTTTTGAACCAGAGGATTATTTATACTCTTTATTTACTCATTTATTACTACAGCACAGGTCCTTCCTAAGTTGTATGTAATCGAGCGGGGATACCAAGAACTGAATTCTAAAGACACGTTGCGTGATTGGAGTGGCTAATTCGTTACCCTTTATATTCGTTCTTTTCGTTACTATTGCTTTTTTGCATCTTTCCTCATCTTACATCTGTTCCCATTCTTCCTGCTCGCTTTACCTCTTCTTCCTACTTTTTTTAATCCACTCCTTCTCTCTTTCCTCGTCTATTCTCTCTCTCTCTCTCTCTCTCTCTCTCTCTCTCTCTCTCTCTCTCTCTCTCTCTCTCTCTCTCCTATTCAAACTACCATAACCAATATCCATAACCAATATCAAAGGTTTCATTTGATTTTCAAAAGGTACAAAGGAAACCTTATGTAGTAGGAAGAGTTGTAATTATGGTGGTAGTTGTGGTTGTTAATGGTGGTAGTTACGGCTGTGGTAATGATGGTAGCCGTAGTTGTTAGTAGGGATAGTTGTGGATGTAATGGTGTTAGTTGCACTTGTGATACATGTAGTTGTAGATGTGGTGGTAGTTGCGATGACGATGTTGGTAGCTGGGATGAAGATGGTAAATGTAGTTTTGATGGATGGGCAGTTGTGATGGTGGTAGTTTTTTATATGATGGTGGTAGTAGTGATGATGGTGGTAATTATAATGATGGTAGGTGTGGGTGTGATATTGGTAGTTGTGGTGATTGTGGTAGTTTTGGTTATGATGGTATGTGTGGCTGTGATGTTAGGTGTGATGATGATAAGTTTGCCTGTGATGTTGCTAGTTGTGGTGGTAGCGGCAGTTTGGTGATGGTAGTAGTTGTGGTTGTGAGTGTGGTAACTGTTGCTGGTGTAGTTGTAGTGCTGTTGGTAGTTGTGGATGAACCTGAGGTAGTTGTCACGACGATGGTTATTGTGGTTGGTATGATGGTAGCTGTGGTGATGGTGATAGTTGTGACTGTGATGGAAATACTTGTAGCAATTGTAGTAGTTGTGATGACGGTAATTGTGGTTTAGATGGTATTTCCTGTGGTTGTGATGGTGGTAGTTGTGGTGTTGGTGGAAGTTATGACTGTTGTGGTGGTAGTTAGGGCAGTTGTAGTGTTAGTGTTAGCTGTGATTGTGATGGTAGCAGTTATGGTGAAGGCTTTGCACATGTGGCATAACTCATACCCGACGAGAGAGAGAGAGAGAGAGAGAGAGAGAGAGAGAGAGAGAGAGGAGAGTCTAGAACAGTCTTAAACCTTGCCCTTTAGTAAGCTGCCATCTTATTTATTCTATTCTTATCACCAGCAGATGATTTTATTGAACTTAAAGAAGACCGTTCACAGTGCAAGTCTTAGATCTGCCTATATAGACAGTGCCCATAATCCTCTCTCTCTCTCTCTCTCTCTCTCTCTCATCTTACTTTCTCCTGTCCACAACCCCTCCTCTTTTCACCTCTTTTTTTTTTTTTTCACGACATCTCTTTCTTCTCTTCTCTCTCTCTCTCTCTCTCTCTCTCTCTCTCTCTCTCTCTCTCTCTCTCTCTCTCTCTCTCTCTCTCTCTCTCCTTACACCCGTCTATCCCTTATTTATTCTTCCCTCATTTCTCTCTGTTTCTCTCATATCCTCTCATAATTTTTCTTCTTTTTATATCTTCCTTTCTTCATCCTCCTTCCATCCTTCCTCTCCTCATCCTTCTCCTTCCCTCCATTTATTTCCCTCTCTCCTATCCTCCTCTCTTCATCCTGTCTCTCTTCATCTTTCTCTCCTTGCCTCATCAACTTATTCTTTTCTCTTTCCTTAGCCACTTGCTCTCATATTGCTTCCATTTTTCTCCGTACCACTTTTCTTTCTCTCTTGCCTCTTTCTATTTCTCTCCGTCCTCCGCTCTTTAGTTTCCTTTCATTCCTACCTCTCTTAACCTTTCCTTCCCTACTCTCACTCTCACCTCTTTTTCCTTCCTCTCTTCGTCTTCCATGCTCTCTTTATCTTCCTGTCCTTCTGTCCTCTCTTTATCGTTCTCCCTCGTCTCTCCATATATAATTTCCTTCTTCCTTTCGTTATTTTTGTTTTCTGTCCTCCTGTCTTTATATATTTCTTCCCCATCTTCTTTCTCCCAGTTCATGCCTTCTCCATCCTCCTCCTCCCTCTCCCTCCTTCTTTCCACCTCACTTCCTCCATTAATTTTCTTCCGCCTCTCTATCCTTCTTTCACACTTTTTGTACCATTTCTCTCTCTCTCTCTCTCTCTCTCTCTCTCTCTCTCTCTCTCTCTCTCTCTCTCTCTCTCTCTCTCTCTCTCTTTATTACCATTCACCTCTTTTTCCCCTCCCAACCCTTTCCTCCTCTCAACACTTCAATTTCATCTCTCTTTTTCTCTCCCTGTTTCTTCTTCCTAGTTCTGCTATTTCTCTTCATCTATTGCCTCTATTATTCATCCTCTTTTCTTTCCCTTTTGTCACCCCGTCTCTCTCTTTCCTTCATTTCTATTCATTGCCCTGCCTCTCTTCTTTCGTGTTTTCATCAATCTTTTTCTTTCCCCTTCACGTCATTCTTCTCCTTTTTCTCTTTCCCTCACATCTGTTCCTCTCTCTCTCTCTCTCTCTCTCTCTCTCTCTCTCTCTCTCTCTCATCACTTTTATCTTTCTTTTCACCATTTACCTTTACTTTGCAATACACCCTTAGTTCCTTGCACAGGGGGATGACCTCAGATAGGAAGAGAATAAATCCAGTATACTATAATCCTGTTGGGGGGGGGTTCATGCATCTGTGGAGTTTCATAGTTTCATGCATCTGTTTACACACACACACACACACACACACACACACACACACACACACACACACACACACACACATAAAAGGGGATAGCACATCTACAGCCCGATATCAGTTCCTTCACTGATGCTACGAACAGACGATATCATTCAGCAGATAACTGTATAATAGCTGTGGTGATGATGGTGATGGTGGTGGTAGCTGTGATGATGGTGGTAGTGGTCAATAAAACAGAAATACTGTCACCGAGAAACAAAGCAGCAAAGCCTCTAGCATTTCAGATAAATGGCGAAAATGTAAAACAGATGAAGAATTTTACCTACCTTGGGAGTGTACTAACAGAAGAACACATTGATGTAGAAGTCCTTGAACGAATCAGCCATGCATCAGCCTCTTTTGGGCGTCTCAGATCCAGTCTTTGAAAGCATCATCTTGAGAATCGAGACAAAAGTATCAGTATAGACATCTGTATGCCTCTCCACTCTCTTATACGGTGCTGAATCCTGGCCTACTTACCAGGGTCACAAGAAACAACTTGAGTCTTTTCACATCCGATGCTTACAGCGCATCCTAGGACTCATATGGGAGGATAAAGTCCCTCACTCGCAAATTCTCCAGCGGGCAAAGTCAACCAGCATAGAAACCATGCTAACTAAAAATCAGCTTAGATATGTCGGACACGTGTTCCGCATGTCTGAGCACTGCCTTCCCCGCCAAGTTCTGTATGGCCAACTCCCTGCAGTGCGCCGCAACCCAAGGGGACAGAAAGAGATATAAAGATCATATAAGGACAACTCTGAAGAAATGCAACATCATACCAAAAGATCTTATAACCAATGTCTCTGACAGAAAACAGTGGCAAGCCCTCTGCAACGAAGGAACCATTCATCTCGAAACTCGGAACCTGGCCAGAGAAGAGTGTAGACAACGGAGGCACAACCAAAACAAAGTTCTTCCAGCATACCCGGACTTTACATGCCAAGTGTGTGGCAAAGTTTGCGGATACAGAATTGGTCTGCACAGTCATATACGTTGGTACCAAAGACTGAGAAACACACCATCTCAGTGAGAATGGTAGCCGTCGTCTTGTGTAGTAGAAAGACAGCTTTAAGTAAGTAAATGGTAGCTATGGTGGTGGTATTGGTGGTGGTGGTGGTAGCTACGATGATGATGATGGTCGTGGTAGCTGTGGTGGTGGTGGTAGTTGTTGCTATAATAATGTTGGTGGTGGTGGTAACTGTGGTGGTAGTGGTGGTGGTGGTAGTTGTGGTCGTAGTAGTAGCTGTGGTGGTGGCGGTGGTGGTTGTTGTGATAACGATGATGATGATGGCTGTGTTGGTGATAATGTTGGTGGTGGTGGTAACTGTGGTGGTGGTGGTTGCTGTGATGATGATGATGATAATGATGGTGGTTGTGGTGGTGGTTGCTGTGATGATGATGGTGGTGTGGTGGTGGTGGTAGCTGTGTTGTTCTTTTTGGCGTTGGTGGTGGTGGTTGCTGTGATGATGATGGTGGTGTGGTGGTGGTGGTGGTAGCTGTGTTGTTCTTTTTGGCGTTGGTGGTGGTGGTAGTAGCGGATGCAGCGGTAGTGGTGGTGGTGGTGGTGGTAACTGTTTAACCCGCCCCGTCCCGACCACTTTCTCACCAATGGTACCCCCCAATCCCGACCATTTTTGGACCCAAATTTTTTTTGCTAAAACTTTCGCTTTTGGTCAGAAACAATGGTCAGTCACAAAGAAATTGTTCCCCGGGGTCCATAATTGCCTTAAACAGGTATGCCTTGGTCACACCTGGCACCATGTTCTCTGTAGGTGGTCTGAGCCTCTAACGTTTTCTATGGTATTATAAGTCTGGGAAACCAATGAAAGTAAGTAGATATGTATTTATTACAAACATAAAAACATGTGATAAAAGAGTAAATTGGATTTTATACAAAAATAGAGCTGAAATAAGCATTGTACCATCGTGAGAAACGAGCAAAATCGGGCAGACTGGTCACGATGAATCGCTAACATTCGAAAATCATGATACATATCATTTTTTTTACTTACATAATACTTCTACAACAACATTATACCATTTTACATTTTATTGAACTGTTTTTACGTATTCACAGGCCTTTCGATAACATTTAGCGTAATGTTAGCGCTTATTTACGTAGTGAGTGAACTCACTGTGACTGTTCTTTCAACTCGTATTGTGTTTTTTCTACTTACATAATACTTTCCTAATAACATTATACACTTTTCAACTTTATAGAACTGTTTTGAGATAATTTCAGGCCTTACGTAAATATTTAGCGTAATAATAGCGCATAATAACACACACGGTGAAGTCGCTATGACTACTATTTCAACTTACAACCTATTTTTGTACTTATATAATAATTCTCCACTAACATTGCATATGTTTACACTTGATATAATTGATATCACATAATTTCAGACTTTACGATTCAACTGAGCGTCATATTAGCGCGTACTTACACAGTGAGTGTTATCGCAATATCAGTTGTTTCATCTTACACTAGTATTCAACTTATAAATTATCTTACTACTAACATTACAAAAAATTCCACTTTATATATAATTCCTATCACATACTTACCGACCAGAATGTTCTACTGAGAGTAATATTTTCGCAGATTTACACAGTGGGTGTACTCGTGACATCAATTATTACAACTTACACTATTTTTCAACTTATACGTTTTATTCATGCTAACATTACACCCGTTTCCACTTTATATTCTTGCTATCACATATTTACTGACCAGAATGTTATACTGAGCGTCATATTTTCGCAGATTTATACAGTGGGTGTAGTTTTCATATCACTTCGTTCAACTTACACTATTTCTCAACTTATACATTACTTTCCTGCAAACATTACACTCGTTTCAAGTTTATATAAGACTTGGCACATACTGACTGGCCTTACCATTATACTGAGCGTCATATCGCCATCCCACACAGTTTCAGTAGTGTAGGAAGTTATGGTACTCTCTGAAACATGGCTGAAGGCACAACGCAACATTGGTGGTGGTGGGGGAGGTGGAGAGCGGCGCCTTTCATCACTCGCACTTCTCTTCCCTCTCCCTTTTCCTTTACCCTTTCCCTTCCCTTTCCTTCCTTTCCCCACATCCTGGGGCTGTGTGGAGGAAGTTTGGGAATATTGTATGGCAAAAGACGTGCTGGGGAGTGGCTCCACCTCCTCTCCCCTAGGCCTACGTTCACCATGTGCTCGTGCTGCCTCCCTCACACCACTTCCCTTTCACCCCGCACTCCCACCACACCACTTTCGCCTTCCCCAGACAAAACACTAGGCCATACTTTATTTGCTTTCTCGCCCCACCTTCTGATCCTCGGGGTGAGATTTTTTCCTTCCCCAACCACGAGGCAACATCACGTCCTAAGCCGCCGTCATCGTCATCGTCCTCATCCTCGTCCTCATCAGAATCTCTCTCTAGGGGATGGAGAGAGGTCCATGCAGGTGTTTTGGGTGCAGGCTGGCCTTCCCTTGCCTTATGATACGTGACATACCGCTTTTTCCGGGGCGAAGGGACCTCCTCATCACTGCTTGTTATTTCCTCCTCAGGCTGCACATAATCTCGATCCACCACATCATCATCAAGTGGAGAACCACTATCTCCAGTGAAGGCATCCAGGGCGGATTGTATTTCGTCGTCTGAGAGACCTTTACGCGCCATGTCTGACCTGGGTCACTGCTAACAGGTGAGTGACCGAGACAAGGGCGAGCGCAGGTCACGCGGGGTCTGGGACGCTGCCCGCCTGGGGGCAGGTAGGGGAGGCTTGGGTACGTGGGCGAATCGAAAATCTCGCGCGAATTTTGAAAATTGTGGAAATTATGAACCTTGCAATTGCAGGACGTTGAAGTACGTCAACGGGATTGGCAGTGACATAAGGACGTGGAAGTACGTTGATGGGACGCCGCGGGTTAAATAAAGCTCTCCTTTGGACAAGTGCTTTGTGGCTCGATAGGGATGCAAAATACTTGATCCAAAAGAAGCAGAGTTCAGAACAACTTTCATTTAGATAAATGCTAAAGGGCCGGTAGGGTCACGAGGCGCTTGTAAGTTACTAATATTACACAGGGAAGGAATGGAAGAAGATATAAGTATATCTTATTAATAGTTCCAATAATAACAGTTTCAAAAGACAAGCTTAATCACCATTTTTCACTGCTTCTAACATTATGAAGTCGACATTGCTTCCACTGCAGCAGCTTTATAATGTTGAATATACTTGTACTAGCGTGCAGGTCTCTTGATGGATAGGTTGTAAATTATGAGAACAGACCAGTGTAATAAAAAAAAACTTTTTTGAACTACAGTATATTTCATTTTGCAATAAAGGAATTCAAAGATGAGGGCTTGCAAAACTTGTCCCTTCACAAGAAAAGTGAGCAAGAAGAAGCCAAATTGAAATCCAGTTCAGTTCGAAATGGCTAGACTATACAGCTGCATACATGAAAGACTGGGAGTATCGGTTAGCGATTTGACAAGACAGTTGGACACAGAAAAGGGTGAGTGTGTGAACAGATGGGTGCCGCGTTCCCGCCGTAATGGGCAAGGAATGCATGCAGAGTTTAGTTGAGGTGAGAACAGAAAAATGACGATGAGAGAGAGAGAGAGAGAGAGAGAGAGAGATGTATTTGTATTATTGCAAGAAAAAGCATGAAGGAAACCAATAGGAGTAGGGATGTTGATGAAAGTCTTTGACTCCACCCTGTTTAGACGTGTTCCATATGGTGAGCCCCACACATGAGAGATGTACACAGGGACAAATAAGGCCCCTGTACAACGTCAGCAACTTTTTTTTTTTTTTTAATGTCTCCTACTCTGGACATAGACTATAACACGTTAAACCCGTTTCCTGAGGTCCAGCGGTTCTCCTACGTACCATACACTTCCACATGCCACCACTTCGGCTCTAGCAACCACCATCGACATGATTATATGCTAAGGCTGTCTCATACTGGGCTAGTTTATTGTTTTTAACTGGGGTGTATTTACGACATGTCGGCGGAACTCAAGGCAAAGCAGTAAAGTCTAATTTAACTAATTTCAAATCCTTTTAAGTTGTTCCCTATCCCAGCCAGGATTCAAACCCTCATCCGCTGGGACAGCAGACCATCCCTGTACCAGCTCAGCTACCGCCTCCCCCAAACTGCCAATTCTTATACAAATTCTGGAGTCGATTCAATGCACAACGTCCCTGGGAAGTGGATTTGACGAGGGAAGTAATGTTCTATCCTCCTGCTATATTCCCATGAAGAAGGTATGGTTCTTCATATCAAAGCAGAAACACCCGGTTGGAATCATGAGGTCTGCGCATCTAAGTAACTGGTCTTCCCCCGTCCTCTCGCTTCTCCCCCACTCGTCTTCCTCATTTTTATCTCTGTCCACGTTCTCTCCTCGCCTCCAATCATATTTCTTGCACTATTTCTCACCTCCTCCAGGCCCTCTCGACCAACACATCTATAATGGGAATTTTCACGATGGCTGGAGAGGGAGAGAGAGAAGGTGGGAAGGAAGAAATGGAAGAAGTGAGGGAAAGAGGGAAGAAGAGAAATGAGGGAAAGAGGGAAGAAGTAAAATGAAGGAAAGAAATGGTGGATTAACATGAACAGTGAAGAAAGAAGAGTTGGAAGGATGGATGAAGGAAGGATAAAGAGACCAAAGAAATAAGAAAGAGAGAGAGAGAGAGAGAGAGAGAGAGAGAGAGAGAGAGAGAGAGAGAGGAAACCATCCAGATTTAAGACTCTGCTACTTATGTGCTGACTTGCTTGTTTGTCTGTTTACATTCGAGGTCACTATCTCTCTCATTTAACGCTAAATCCTTTCACATATGTGTTACCCGCACAGGTCAATGCAACTTTCTGAATAGAATTCGGTATTGCATGCTGCCACCCCTGACAATCATCCATCAGAGATATCCTTAAACAGAGCTGATCGAGTACACCAAGCTAGGCTTAGATCAGGACATCAACCAGGTTGGGTGGAGTCACAGATGGCACGTGCCCGGTTTGTATGATAGATCCACGCAGCATAACATACATAATGAGCACTGAGCAGCGCCTATAGTAGGCCTGTGGACCAATCCTATAGGGGCAGTAGCTTTCCTGCGGTCGACGGATCATCTCAGCCAGTCAGACTGGGGAGTTAGGGAACAACAGCAACAAACAAGTTTTGTTCACATCAGGTCAAAAGTGTTTTACTAAATTGTTCAAGTACAGACCTCGCCCTGTGACACTGACCTTTGAGTGATTGTTCTTTAACTTGACTCACTTAACTTTTGTCTGAACTTCAAATGAACCTTCTTCGTAGTTTGGTCTCAACTGAATAAGAACTGCTTAAGTGGCAAGGCCAAACTGACCTGCTCTTGTGACCATAACTTTTGACTTCATGTTTTAACAAAACAATTAGCCAGCCCATGGATATATCTCAAATTTGGTTACTATCAGTGAAAACATTTTGAGTTACTTTGTTCTCTCTCTCTCTCTCTCTCACACACACACACACACACACACACACACACACACACACACACACACACACACACACACATAAGTATAATGTAACACCTGCTCTCGGGTATAATAACGTCACTGGACTGAAGGGTGCTTAGGAAAAGAATTACAACATTTTATTATCCCTTTATCTGCAGCGGGTTTTTGATCTGAATGATACATCTGACGTTAGGTGGGATGAAGTACAAAGCTCGTATTTTTCTGTCTAAGCGCTAATTGATTATAATAAGCTTATGGTAATGAGTTTCTCTGAGCTGAAAAATCACTTTTTTTATGCAAGGAAAAAGGAATCAAAGACTAGTAGCCCGCAAATTGTTTACTCCAATAAAAAGTAATAACCAGATAACAGACAGTCACATTCCAGATCAGTTCATTTCAAGATGCCTTGGCACAGTGTGTTTAATAGACTGGAGGTCATAGGAAATAGGAAATGCAGACAGAGAAAGACAGTTCCACAGATGACCTGTTGCATACAAGAAGGACTGGGAGTAACGGTTAACTCTTGTATTAGAGAACTGGACAGAAAAAGGATGAGAGTTTTCTGCTAAACGGGTACTACGTGCTCGCCGTGGTGATGGAGGGATGCAAGCAGGCACTTCAGAGAAGAAGTGACCATTGAAGTATCTATAGAAAAGAGATAAAAATGCAACAGTGCGGCGAAGAGATATATAGAGTTTGAAGGAAGCCAGTAGGAGGAGCAGTGTTAATATGACGAAAAGCCCTTGACTCCACCTTTGTTGTAAAGAGCTGCATGTGAGGCACTTCCCCACACATGAGAGTTGTACTGTTCACGGAGGGGAATAAATCCCCTGTAGAACGTCAACAACTGTGCAGGGGTAAATAAGACACGGAGTCGGCTCAGCATCCTCTAATCTCCTGGAAGTAAATTTTACAAGAGAAGTAATACGACCGTTCCAAGATAAATCCCAAGAGAATGAAACCCCATGTATGTTCAAAGATATTGCAGGATTGTATTTGGTATTTTTGAAAAGTAGAGAATAGTCCCGTGGTAGATTTTCACAGGTCGAAAGAGGTAAGAGCTGAGTTTCTGATGCATTAGAATCAACAAGATTGCTTTTATCCCAATCAGAGATATGAGTCAATTCAGATATTAAATGTGCATGTTTGTTGAAGTAACTTTTGAAATGGACGTTGTGGTAAGCGGATGGAAAGGTGAAGGGTGGAGGCACCAACGTATGAATAAAGAGGGTTAGACGTACAGCTCAGAAAGACATTGATAAATAGAAGGAAGAGTTGATGATAGGACAGGGCCCTGAGGAACACCACCCACTATTGACAGTCCTAGGAGTATATAGGTTGCCGTCTACAACAGCAGCAATAGAATGACCAGAAAGGCAGCTAGAAATGAAGGCACAGACAGAAAGATAAAAATAGTAAGAGAGTAGTTTGGAAATTAAAGACTTATGCCAGACTCGATCAAAAGACTTTGAGATGTCAAGTTCAATGGCAAAGCTTTCACCAAAGTCCCGATAGAGGGATAACCAAGAGTCTGAAAGGAAGGTAACAGATCACCGGTGGAGTGTCCCTGGCAGAAGCCATACTGACGGTCAGAAAGAAGGTTGTGATAGGAAATGTGCTTAAAAATTATTTGTCAAGAATTGATTCAAAAACTTTTGAAATGCAGGATGTTCGAGCAGTTGGGCGATGGTTAGAGGGCTGGGAATGATCATACATCTCTGGGACAAGCTGAATGAAAGCAAATTTCTAGCAAGAAGGAAAGGTACAAGCTGACAGACAATGACAAATGAGTTTACCCAGACAAGGTGTAAGCACAGAAGCACAGTTCTTGAGGACAACGGAAAGGACCCCAGGAGGACCATATACCTTGTCAACATTGGGGCCAGTGATATCAGAAAACACATCAATTGAAGAAATTTTAATGTCAGCCATGAGGAAGTCAGAGGGAGAAAGTGATGGAGGAATAGCACGGGAATCGTCTATGGTGCTATTGGAGGAGAAAGTCTGAGTGAAGAGTTCTGCTTTATCAGTAAAAGAAACCGCTACAGAGTCATCAGAGTGGAAACTAGGAGGGAAGGATGATGCAGTAAAGCTGTTGGAAAGGCTTTTGGCAAGACGCTACTAGTAGATGGAGTGGGAAAAACTTGAGCTGGTGAGTTCAGAGCATTTAGAATTAATGAAATAATTTTCAGCAGAGCGGAGGAGAGACTTAGCAAGACTCCGGGCAGGAACACAAAAGAAATAGATTCATGGATGGACTGACTCTGGTACCTTTTGAAGCTTTCTCTTTGTTTTGGACAGAATTAAAACAAGTGTGATTAAACCTTTTTTTTTTTTTTTTTTGCATTAATCACAATATGAGAGAAGAGAATATATGCTTCCATGACCGAGAGAATAGCCTCCACAATGCATGAGGCACACCTCTTCCATTACACCGTTACAGTCCCCCTATGGAAATCTAGTAAGTGACCCACGCGGAAAAGCCAACCTTCTTATTGACATTTTTTCAACAAACTCAACCCTAAATTCAGAAAATCATAATATTCCTGTACTTGATTTTGATTCCCCACAAATACCTCCTTTCATGATTCACACCAGATATGTACAAGCCGTATTACAGAATCTATCAGCAGACAAAGCCACTGGTCCAGATGAAATTCCTTCAATAGTACTTAAAAATTGCTCCTCAGTGTTGGCTCCTGTATTAGCAACATTTTTCCGCTTATGCATCCGTACCTCAATTTTTCCAGCTCTTTGGAAAGAAGCAAATATCCATCCTGTTCCTAAAAAGGGGGCAACTTCTGATCCATCAAACTATAGACCAATTGCAATAACTTCCGTTCTCGGTAAAGTTTTTGGGACACTAATTAACAAACACATAGTCAAGCATCTAGAAATCAATAAATTGATCAATGATCGGCAGTATGGATTTAGACAAGAACGTTCAACTGTAGATATTCTTTGCCTTCTTACCCATTAGATTAACCAAACAATAGACCAACATGGTGAAACACACACAGTAGCACTTGATATTTCAAAAGCATTTGACAGAGTATGGCACCAGGCCTTATTGTCTAAGATGTCACACTATGGCCTTGCATCACTGGTTGCTCTAATTTCTTCTTACCTTCATAGTAGAAAAATACGGGTCATGGTAGATGGAATTTATTCTCAGTTTCATTCCATAAATGCTGGCATACCTCAGGGATCAGTTTTGGCGCCAATCCTCTTTCTCATTCATATAAATGACCTCCTATCTGTCACGCACAACCCAGTACACTTTTATGCTGATGACTCGACCCTTCATAGTTCTTTCACATTTAGTACCTCCATTACACAATTTGATATTATAGATTCCCGAATAAACACAGCAATTTCTCTGAACCAGGTCCTTTCTAATATTAATCAATGGAGAAAAAAAAACTGGTCTCATTCAATGCTCAGAAAACTAATACATTAATTTCTCCAGTAGAAAGAATCCCTCAGACTCTCACAAATTTTAAATGATGTCAGTGTTCCCTTATCCACTACAATTGATATCCTAGGTGTTACTCTAAACCCCAACTTAAAGATGGACAGCGTATGTTAAATCCCTTGCTAAAAATGCCTCTAAAAAACTGGGACTTATGTACAGAGTTCGTGAGTTCTTTACTGATGAGCAGATGGCCACAATATACAAAAGTCATTTGCGTTCTCAGATCGAATACTGTTCGCCACTGTGGAGTGGATGTGGAGCGGTTGCATTGAGGCAGTTGGACAAAATTCAAAATAAAGCCATTAGATTAATCAATAATCCTGCCATAACGCAGGACTTCCTCCGTTATCAAAAGGTAGAGATGTTGCTTCTTTAGCACTATTTTATCGATATTTTTACCGTAAGTGCTCTAACGAACTGGCTTCAATTGTGCCTCCCCTTCACATTTTCTCCCGAAATACTCGGGCATCTGGGAGAGCCCATGAACTCACACTCTCTCCCCCACAGTGCAGAACCTCTGCTTATCAAAATTCATTTATCCCCAGAACTACTACTCTCTGGAATTCACTTCCTGGGAGTTACTTTCCACATACATTTAATCCTCTCGATTTAAAATCCAATTGTTATAACTATTTTATGAATGGAGGATGCCTTTAGGCACATGGACTTATTTTTTTCCCTTTGCTTTTCCTTTCTCCATTCATTAAAAAAAAAAAAAAAAAAAAAAAGATGGCTCTCGTCCATGGTAGCAATAATCATTAAAGTCGAAGAAGTGCTGCTTGAAGGCCTCCCAATCAGCAGCTCCAAAGTGCCAAAGTCAGCACATCTTGGGGTGGTCCACCAACCTTACTGGAGTGATAGGACAGGTTAAGGTCATAAAGTTGTGATCAAAGAATCCCAGTGGACAGAAAGGAATAACAGTATTGGCAGAATGATTAGTTGTGTGGAAAAGGCCAAGTATGTTGGAACTTTCTCCATGGCAGGGTGCTGTACAAGCTGATCCAGGTCATTAAGGATAGAAAAGATATAGGCTTGTACACTAGGTAGATCAGTAAAAGGAGAGGCCAAGGGTGGTGATGAACATTTAAATCTCCTAGAATGGAGATTTCAGAGAAAGGAAAAATTGATAGGATGTGCTCCATCTTAGAAGTAAGACAGTCAATGATTTTTCGTAGTCACTAGAATAAGGGGATAAATAAACAGCACAGATATATTTACTCAGAGAATGACAAGATAGCCGAAGCCTGAGAGTACAGTATTCAGGAGATTCAAGTTCAGGAACACGAGAGTAAGATATGTTGTTGTGGACATATACACTGTACACGACAACAACTCTTCGCTTTGAAGTAAGTATAGAGAAAGTAGGAGGATACAGAGAAGGGTTTACTATCAGTTGCCTCAGACAGCTGTCTCAGTAAGGAAGAGAAGGTGAGGTTTAGAGGAAGAGAGGTGGTGTTCAACAGAGAGAAAATTAGAGGAAAGGCTGTGAATGCTGCAGAAATGAAGAAGCGAGTCAGGCTATGGCACACCTAATGTCTGACTTGGTTCGTATCTCTGACTTGGGTAAAAATAATCTGGTTGTTTTTAATGCATCAAAGACTCAGTTTTTGCACCTATCAACCCGACAAAATATTCAACAGGTATACCCACTAATGTTTAATAATATTCAGCTTAATCCTGCATCATCGTTGAACATGCTTGGGGTTTCATTTACTCAGGACTTATCCTGGAAAGATCATATTACATCTCTTGTAAAATCTGCTTCCAAGAGATTGGGTGTGATAAGCAGAGTCCGTTCCTTCTTTACCCCTGCACAATTGTTGACTCTATACAGGGGTTTTATCCGACCCTGCGTGGAGTACAACTCTCATGTGTGGGGAGGCTCCCCGCATACAGCTCTTCTCAATAGGGTGGAGTCAAAGGCTTTTCGTCTCATTAACTCTCCCCCTCTTACTGACTTCCTTCAACCTCTGTCTCTTCGCCGCACTGTTGCATCTTTATCTCTTTTCTATCGCAACTTCAATGGTCACTGTTCCTCTGAACTGTCTGCATGCATTCCTCCACCTCTACGACAGGCGCGTAGCACCCGTCTAGCAGCAAACTCTCATCCCTTTTCTGTTCAACTCTCTAATGCAAGAGTTAATCGTTACTCCCAGTCTTTCATTTATGCAACAGGTCAACTCCGGAGCTGTCTCCCTCTGTCTGTATTTCCTGCTTCCTATGATCTCCAGTCTTTCAAACGAAGTGTGTCCAGGCATCTCGAAATGAATGGGTCTTGACTTTGGCTCTCTCTTGACTTTTGTTTTGCTCTTGGAAGGAACAGTTTTGTGGGCTCGTTGCCTTTGGTTCCTTCTTCCTCATATTAAAAAAAAGAAAGTGTTCTAAAGATCTCTCTTTGCCGTCACTGGGAGAGGAGCGGATTATGAGGGCTTTTATGGTCCCCATCCCCCATGGGGACTACGGGGCTATGGTCCTTTCGCAGCAAGAAGTCCGTTCAGGGTGTGGCAGAAGTTGGAATTCCCCCGAGTGCGACGTTGCCAATTTGACCACCAATTATCGGATTATCACTCTGTCTCCCTACCTACCCCCATCACACCTGTTTCTCTCTCTCTCTCTCTCTCTCTCTCTCTCTCTCTCTCTATATATATATATATATATATATATATATATATATATATATATATATATATATATATATATTGTATAATTTATTATTTATTTTCAATTTTTTTTCCACACCACTTATGAGGTAAAAGTCTAGGCGCGTTTTATTTTTAAGAGGTTTCCCCTGTAGGCCTAATCCTCTCTCTGATCTTTAATCATAATCTTCTTCGTCATCAGAACTTTCTGTTATATTGACGAGAGAGAGAGAGAGAGAGAGAGAGAGAGAGAGAGAAACAGGTGGGATGGGGGTAGGTAGGGGCCCAGTGACAATCCGATAATTGGTGGTCAAATTGGCAACTCTACGGCGTGGCAACATGAGAAAAAAGCACTGCCACGTGTCATAGAATTCATTCAAATCGTTGTTATAATTCTAAAAAGTGATGCTCAATGTACTATATAGCTACCTTTACTATATACAGAATATAAAGAACAATTTCAAATAGCACATAAATGGGAAATAAGAGAGAGAGAGTCATGTAATACGGTTGATTTGGCAGAATCGCTAGAGGTGATTCACCAGGTGGGCCCCACCCTGAACGGACTTCTTGCGGTGAAAGGACCATAGGTGCTGAAATGTCTTTTTTTTTTTTTTTTCTTTTTTAGAGAGAGAGAGAGAGAGAGAGAGAGAGAGAGAGAGTGGTATGTAATGACCATGTAGTTTGGTGTTCATAGTTGGAAGAAATTGTTCAGGAAAGCAAGCTGGCTTACTTTCTGTGTTACTAAAATACTGAAAAAGTTCATCAAAGGGAAATGGTCAGAAGCTGGTCCTGAGGGCTGAAGAAACGGGAGCTCCAGCCCTCCCGATCATCAGCTTCCCACCCACCTTGGGAGAACTAAGCTGTTCGACTGGTACTACAGTCTACTCCCTGTAAAGTTAGTGGGAATGAAATATGGTACCAAGTTCGTATACATCAAAAGGTTTACTTTTCAATCAACGCTGTTCTCTATCCCAAGTGTGCTGCTTGGCTAGCACGTGAATTGGAGCCAAAAACTGCGAAAACATGAAGGGAAAGTAAATGGATGTTTTGCTGTAATTGAATTGAAGAATATATGACGAGAATCCAGAGAGGACCGAATCTGTTGCATCTCCTCAGTGATACACTTTTCCAAATCCATCATTATCATTATCATCATTCTTTTTGCCCACTTACGAGGTGTGAGAGGAATCCAGAAACTGACACATAAATAAGTAAAAAAGCAGGAGAACTATGAACTAGGTGCCTAACAAACATGGACTGTACATCGATCTGCCCATCATTCAGGTCACCAAAAATGCAAATATGGGTGTCTTTCTTCCATAGGATTATATTGCTGCACTGTGAATACAAGATACAGTTGGCTATAATCGATGGATTTTTTACCTATGTTTCTTTTCTTATTTCTTTATCTTTCCATCCTGTGGACAATATATTCAGCAACAAATATTCACTTACTGTTCCACTGCTTTCACACGTGAGGTATATTCGTAAATTTCCATTTTGAAGCATTATATAAAGAGCATTACCTATGAGCTGAAAACATACCAAGCCTCTCTCAGGTTAGGATTATTATCCAGCTGAGGAAAATGAGAAACAGAATAGGTGAAAATTATGTTCGGTGAGCACCTTTTTTAAGAATAATACACTCGATTAAATATTATCTCTTTGATAGGTTCTTATTGTATTTCTCTCTTATTCTTTAAACCCCTTGAAAACAGAGACGTAGTTTACTGGTTTACTTTTGCTGCCTCCAGAAGATTTTATTCAGGTGATGAGTGCACCCAACTAATGAAGGGACAAAACAAGGCTAAAGCAAACTGCTCCAGTTCAGTTTTTTTCCCAAAACAAAGTAGGTTTTTTATAGGCAGCAAAAATAAACTACAAAACAGGTCATGGGGGTGAAAGGGTTAAAGCTTTTTTTTTTCTTTTTTTTCTTTTTTTTTTATAGCGGATAGTGTACTGCCTGAGATGTAACAAAGTTCCTTCTTTAGGGTGTGTTGATACAAATAGCAGGCATGCACATACATGAGTATTCAGTTCATTTCTACTCAGGACATCTCGACTCATCATCCGTCTAGGGAGACGATAATGTAAACACCTGCGTCCGTGTATGTCTGTGCGTGCCCGTTGCAAAAATATATCAAAATCAAATGGACACATTGTATCCAAACTTTGTGGGCAGTTCCCGGGATATCTGGCTTGTTGTTTAATAATTTTGGCGAAGCGTCGATGATATGCCTCTGATTGCCATAGGATTAATGATCTAGTTTTATACTGATGGTGAACGATACGCATTCGTGGACGAATACTCTAGCTTTTATATTCCACCGATATTTCAGCCAATATCTGACGATTTTATTTAACTGAGAACAAAAATAGAAGCCTGAGAGTGTTGATACTAGTATCTTTAGCCCTTTCATGATTTTTATTATTCTAAGATATCATTCCAGTTAATGCCAGACGATTTCATTCAGTTAAGAGTACAGAAACCTGACGTGTAATGAAGAATGACTGAAAACTGTAAAAGATTGAAGATATTAAAACCAGCTTTCTTATTCCCAATTTTGTGTGAAGAATTTATTCTTGCTACTACCATATAATTTCATTCAGCTGGGAGAGTTAGACGTAGGTTTCATTAACCTCTACACATAAGGGAGTTGGTGATAACACTAATAAAGATATAAAAGACGTCCTCGGGCTACAGAGGTTGTTGTTGTTGTTGGTTAACCCCGGTCATTCTGGTCAAGCAGACCCGTCGACCGCAGGTAAGCAACTGACTCTATGGGGTCCTCCCATAAGTTCTCCACATCTTTGAGGCCGTGCCTGTGTCTTAGTGTAGCATATACTGTTCAATGCTCCATTATGCTCGTTATGTAGTATACGCCTATTCTACAAGTAGGGCACATGTCTCCTGTGATTCCACTTAACCCGAATCTACAATAAGCTGGTAACTAGGGAGGGCTACGTGATGTCCTGACAAAGCCTAGCTAGTTAAACCAGGTGAGTTCCGTCTTTGATGGTGGATGTCTGGAGCTAGGGTGTGTGAAGGGTTTCAATATAGTGCCCTGATCTAGATGTTGTGTTGCCCTGCACGTGAAATGATTATGTAGGCGATTCTTCAGTGGTAGTACTGGAATGTCTGGAGGCTGAATGTTGTTGAAGAGGGTTTAGTAACGTTCGTATGGTGATTGTTTTAAGTGCCTAGTTGTGTTGTTTGGCTCTGTCATAATAATAAGAGTGTTTTGTGTAAGCACCAGCTGCTGCATAGAGCTGTGTACCTCTCATAATTATCAAGATGTTTTCTACCAAGTAAGAATTTAGTTTCAAAATGTAAGTGATCTCTTGAGAGTGGTTTTGGTGCAGCCAGTAATTATGTGCAAAGCGATGTTCTGTATGGTGTACAAGGTGTTGTAGTGGATCTTAGATACGATAAGGGCCCATCCCGAAGAGGGATAGGATATCACTGATCTGGTATAGGCAAATGTTTGTGTAAAATGAGAGTTTCTTTTTGTTGCTTAAAGGTCTGTCCCTGTAAGTGCTCTGAATGAGTTGAGTTTGAGAGTGCATCACCTTATGATGTGGTGCCCCCCCATATGTGAATGTCGTATGTTGTCCTTGAGGATGAGTTCAGTGTCATATGTCACTGAGTGAGGAGGGTTTGTGGCACTGATACGTTAAGTGTGACGTAAGGGGTGTGCCTATGTGCTCATGATTGCTACTGGTGATAAGTGTGTTGTTGGAGCTGCCTGGAGCGATCCTCAGTGTGTTGTCCTTAACCCATGACTGAGGGGTGTTGAGAGTGTCTTGAAGTATGACTGAGGGGTGTTGAGATAGTCTTGAAGTGTACCGGCTGTGTCTACAATGTGATATGTGGGTGTTATGGTAATGTCATCAGCATATGAGGCAATGTTAGTGGGCAGATGGAGTGTGGGAGTATCATGCATTTGTAAATTGAAATGTGTAGGTGAAAGACCGGAGCCCTGTGAAACTCCCTTAGGGAAGTTTCCTGTACGTAATCACCTGCCTTGGAGTGCAGCTTGCGCTTGTCTACCTGATAGGCAGCTCACAAGCCAGTATTTGGTGTTGTTTTCCATATTAGCAGTGGAGATTTTGATGGTTAGTTTGAGCTGAAGGATGGCATCAAAGGCTTTGCTAGTGTTCATTGCTGAAAGCAGTGTACAGTATGTCATGTGGGTCTGACGGAGTTGATGCTTTGGGATACATGTTGTGTGAGGTTGGTTAGTAAGTTGACTATTGAGTCCAATGCTTTGAAACCGTGTTGTGAGAGAGCAACTGGGAAATAAAGTATGACTTTGTTAAGGTGAAGCAGTGACCAGGACAAATGCGTATTAGAAATTATTCGACATTCCAGTGATATAAACTTATCCACCAAATTTAGGGAGAAACATATGCCCGTATTATCAGAATTGAGTGGGAGAAGATTTAGACAAACTCTCATATCATGATAGGTCGCTCTAAAGACTATTTTATACCAGGTGATTGATTGTTTAACAGTAAGTACAGTACTGTTATCGTAGCCGTCGCCGAGCGTTTCCAAAAATGAGTTAGGTTGTAGGGATTTTTAAGAAGAAAGAATGTTTAAGTTGTTCTTGTCGTGGATGGCAGGAGAAGGATAAAGATGAGTCTGGGGTTTGACTGCAGTTTTATAATCCAAAGGACATTATCTTCACAAGAGCAGGATTGAAGCGAGAGCAGTTTGTGCTTGCTAACCCCGTGTGCTCTCCTCCTGCCTTTCCCACCGTGACTCTTCTCTCTCCTAACCCCTTCTGCTCTGTCTCTCCAATTTCCCCTGTATATGACTGATTGAGGCATGCGTAAGGGCACCTTTTTCCACACCTGTGGAGTTTTCCATCAGGCGTTATACTGTGCTGTGTGTGAAATTCCCTAGCCAGAACGTGAGTGGCTGTTTCCTCTAGATCTCTTGAGCTTAGGCACTACTGTACTTTCTTCCAACCTGTATGTTACATATTAACAATATATACGTTACTAGCTATTATGTAGTGTATTATGATATTTTAGCGTCCTGACACCGTTGCAGTTCGCTTTTTGCTGAAGGCACATTGCTCTGAATGGATAGTGTAATATACCGGTATGTTGTATACAGTTCATTCTTTATTCATTACTGACCGAAACGGCAAACATACACATACATGACTCTTTTCAAATGCTGCTACTACTCACAAAATATAAAGACAAATGTTTTAGATACTTTTTGGAGCGAGTAATGATCAGTTTTAAAACACGGCGAGAGTGGTAGAGGTTTGACTGCATTCCACTTTACATACAGAGCCAACAGCGATGTAGAAGTATAGGTACTTCTTTCATTTCCCATTATGTATTTAAATAACGATGTCGAAAACGTAGATATTCATTCAGTTTAGCTTTCTCAGGATTAATAATGTGGACATTCATTTTCTTGGTGTTCAGTGTGGGAAGCTGGGATGGCATGATGATAACGATTTCTGGGGAATGAGTGGAAATGTGGCCCATTTTACTAATCTGTTACCAATAGTTTTCATTTTTGTTTTTCTGAAGTGTGGTGTCCATCTCATAAGCAACTAGAGGGGTACTCAGTGGAGCGCGTCTCTCCAACAAGGGCAACGCAATTTCCAAACCACTCCTCATAATGGGTTAGGGTTTCTCATAACTGATTAGAGGTTCGCAAAAAATGTTTTTCGGATCCAGAATCTGTAATACAATCCATATCGATTCCAAAAGTTAATCGATTGTTCCCTGGGACATTGGCTATCTACCCACCAAATTTGGTCCAAATCTCTTTTAGTTTTTGAGTAATCCTGCTAACAGACAAACAAACTTACAAAGAGCAAACAAACAAACAGGGATGAAAACATACTGTCCTTGTCGGAGAGAATAGGGGACGGTAGTGAGGATCAGTAGTTATATATATATATATATATATATATATATATATATATATATATATATATATATATATATATATATATATATATATATATATATATATATATATATATATATATACATATATATATACATATATATATATATATATATATATATATATATATATATATATATATATATATATATATATATATATATATATATATATATATCATCATCATCAGCCATTACAAGTCCACTGCTGAACAAAGGCCTCCCCAACCTTCTCCACTAATTCCTTAACTGAGCCAATCTTAGCCACGTTTTCCCCGCAAATTTCTCTATCTCATATCTCCACCTCCTGTCTGGACTTTTTCTGTAACGCTTACAATATCTTGATGTCTAGTCAGTCAACCTCGTATTCCATCGGTTATCCCTGATTCTTGCTACATGGCTTGCTCACCTTCATTTCTATTCTTCTATAACTTCTATACTATCTTTGACTTTTGTCTGCTCTCTCACCCAAGTTGATGTTTTCTTGTCTCTTAGAGTAATTCCCAACACTGACCTTTCCGTTGCTCTCTGAGAACGGATTAATTTATTTTACATCGATATATATATATTTGACTTTGAGTTATTTATTTTACGAGGAGGGGCACGAACCCTTCACCAACCCACTTGCTGACACGTAGGGAGAACGTATGGTTTGGTTATATGGTTACCACCCAGCGCTGTACATGGTTTCTTGGCTTACAGGAAACCATTTGGCTTATCATTCAATGTAAAGCCACCTGTAAAGGAAAGAAAAACAATACGAAGTGACAGGAAAGATGGGAGAAATAGTAAGACAGGAGGGAAGGCACAGAAAAAGAGTGATAAAGGCTAAGGAAGAAGTAGGCAATACTACATCAAGTGAGTGGATAATGGTCGCCACCACCTACTATATCTATCTATCTATCTATCTATCTATCTAACTATATATATATATATATATATATATATATATATATATATATATATATATATAGCCCGACGCCCTAATCCCGCAAAGGGTGGCCGCAGACAAAACGCCTCCAAGTCACTCTGTCACCCACCATTTGACTACCCTCCCCCCAAATCATCCCCCCCTCCCTCATATACCTCTCAACTCCATCCCTCCACCTCATCCTCGGTCTACCCCTCCCTCTCCCTCCCTCCACCTCACCTACATACATCCTCTTGTAGTCAGTCTTTCATTCTCCATTCTCTCCACATGTCCAAACCACCTCAGTGTATTTCTCCTAATCTTTTCAACCACATCCACATCTACCCCACAACGTTCCTTCACTTCTTCATTCGTCATATATATATATATATATATATATATATATATATATATATATATATATATATAAATATATATATATATATATATATATATATGTAAATAACCATGTACAGTAGCTGCTGTTTGCAGATGTAGTTGTTTTAAATATTTAGGGTCACATGTTGCTGTGGATGGAAGAATAGATGCAGAAGTGAAGTTTAGAATGAATGAAGTAGGTAAGGTGCTGGGAGGAATGAAAAAGGTGTTTAGATGTTGTTCGCTTAGAATGGATGTAAAGAGAAAGCTGTACGAGGGTGTTGTGGTACCGACTGCTTTATATGGGGCTGAAACATGGAATATGGGTGTAGCAGAGAGGAAAAGTGTGAATGTAATGGAGATGAGGTGTCTGAGGAGTATGTGTGGAGTGACACGTATGTTTCAAGTGTGAAATGATGAAGTGCGAAGGAGAACTGGAGTTGTTCGGGAGATGGCTGATAGAGTTGAGCATAGGGTGTTGCGATGGTTTGAGCATATGGAGAGAATGGATAATGAGCGATTGGTGAAAAAGATAACTAGATCTGATGTGAGAGGTGTAAGGCTGAGAGGGAGACCACGAATAGGATGGATGGACAGTGTGAAGAGAGTGCTGGATGTGATAGGGATGTCTGTTGAGCAAGGAAGAGTGGCTGTGCGTGACAGAAATAAATGGAGAGAAATTGTGAATGAATAGCCTAAATGATGAGGCAGCCCTGAGGGGATACTCTCCCGCATTTGGTCTGACCAGCTAGTCAAGTCAGGTGCGGGTAAGGGGATGGGTCTATAATGATGTGGCAGGGGTAAACCAGCTCTGCTGTCGGGCCCTGCTGTGGATGTCACTGATTGCACTGCGCAGTTGACCCTTGTGCGGTATGGTGAGGTGAGGATCTGTCCCTTCGCCCCTTTGGGGCTAAGATGCGAATGAATGTGTCTGAATGGATGAGTAAATGGGGAGTGTGTCGTCCTGCCTCGGCTACCTCCCTTTCCTTGGGGGAAGCAGCCTAGGTATATAGATAGATAGATCTATCTATCTGTATTCAGTATATATATTATCTATCAATATTATCTATCTATCTATAAAGTTTGTTTCTTATCACACTCCTAACTCAGTTTCAGTTTCTATATGTGAAAAGGGTAAGATCTAGAAATAGGGAAACAGAGAGAAAAAAAGTCCTCTTGTCGTGCCCAAAGAAAGTACATCATGTCTCCATTTACACATCATGTAAGTCTTCGGAGTTCTGTTCTTAAATCTTTAGGTGGAAAATATACAGAGTATGTCTTGTTACAGTTCTCATGAATAAGAGAAATAACAACACGAATATTAAGTACTTGGTATTTAATAATTAACCAGGATACATTTTAACAATTCCAGCCCTACAATGCATTATTTTCAGTTGTCTCTGACTAATACCAGACGGTTGTATTAAGTGTAGGAAAGGCTTCTCCGGTCAACAAGGTTTAATACTATAACCCTACAATTACGAAAAGCAATTATTTCTGTTTTCTTGGCACAACTCCGCAGTACCAGCTATGTGCCTTCTTTCGGCTGAGGAGTAAATTACAAAGGTTTTTCGTTAGATTACGTTTAGGATTTCTTTAATGCATCCGACTCGGAGTATCCATGTTAAATGATGTTACTGCCTGCCGCCTCATGTCACAAGCTTTGGTATTGCACTGCTTGCTCACGCTTTTCTAGACTGGGGAATATCATGCAGTACGGTGTAGTGGTAACTGCAAGAGTATTTTGGCTGCACCAGAGGGACGGCCAAGCACATGTATAGTGCATATTACTGTGTCACTCACTCACTGATCCACTAACCTGCTGTGCATTTTTGAAAAATGCGCCCAGGCATAATGGGGGGAGGTTTACTAATACAAAATTATGAACAGAAATAAACATCCACGCTAACCAGATGTCAGGCAGGGTGGGAACCCCGAGGGTCGACCTCCACTGGGGGCCAGTGCTCAGAGGTCCTGACCAAAACCATTGTAGACAGTCATATATAGATATTTTTAACCTAAGAACACAAAATTTTTACACAGGGATAAACCTTCACTTGAGCCAGATTATAGGCAGGGTGTTGCCCCCAGAGGGACGCGCCCCACAGGTGGATGGCCCGAAATATATATCTATATATATATATATATATATATATATATATATATATATATATATATATATATATATATATATATATGTCGAGTGAGACTGACTGAATTTGGGGGATGTGAAGCGAAGGCATTTCCAGTCAAGGACGTTTCCTAGTTAATACCCTTTCCAGCCCTCCTCCCCCACCTTTCCCCTCCTCTAGTTTAGTCACCCTACATACTTCCACAAATCACCAGTCAGCTTTCAGCCATCAGTCAGTAAACAATCACTCTCGTTGTTGTGCTGTCTTTTGTTGTCGTGTCGTGATTAGTGATTTGTACTCTGAAGCCTTAAGTGCAAACTAATCTTAACACATTGTGGTCATCTTGAAACAAAAGCTGGAAAAATGCAACAGTCTTGAAAATGGTGAACATTTTAAGACACTGATAACAGAACTTAACGTAGGAAATTCCACGAGTTATGATATGAAGTCCCAGGGACCCAAGCTAATTTGTGTGTGTGTGTGTGTGTGTGTGTGTGTGTGTGTGTGTGTGTGTGTGTGTGTGTGTGTGTGTGTGTGTGTGTGTGTGTGAAAAGCAAGATGAATCATTCCAGTGCAAGAAGGTATACTCCTCATTGGCCGAAAACGTGTGTACCAGTGCAGTTTTCTACCTAACCAACGGACTCTTAACTACCCACAAGCTTCCAGCATCTTACAGTACCTTGGCAAGTCCATTCTGTTAAATAATATTGATATTATTCATAAAAATTTGGAAAAATAAACTATAAAAATAAATCTTGAGCACTTATAGGTGAACTGAAGATTTGGAAAGAAGTATTCTACAGTAATCACGAGTTCACGAGTCACGATTCCCTTGCCCAGTTGTGTGTATGTGTCCTCACTGACAGCCATCACTCCACCCCTCACTCGCCACTCAGCTGTTTTGCAAATAAAACAGTAAATACGTAGGAACCGCAAGTATTGTACACTATACAGTTTTTTCGACAAATAAACAAATGGATCATTTCTATTAGCAAGAGTTTATCTTTTCTGCCAATGCAAATGCGTTCTAATATTATGTCATCCCAGAACGCATTTGCATTGTCATCAAATGGTCTAAGATGTCATCTTAGAATGCATTTTCACTGACATCAAATGGTCTAAGATGTCATCTTAGAATGCATTTGCACTGACATCAAATGGTCTAAGATGTCATCTTAGAATGCATTTGCACTGACATCAAATGGTCTAAGATGTCATCTTAGAATGCATTTCCACTGACATCAAATGGTCTAAGATGTCATCTTAGAATGCATTTGCACTGACATCAAATGGTCTAAGATGTCATCTTAGAATGCATTTCCACTGACATCAAATGGTCTAAGATGTCATCTTAGAATGCATTTCCACTGACATCAAATGCATTTTAAGATGATATCTTAGAACTCATTTCCATTGGCATTGTCGTCAAATGTGTTCCAAGACTGTCATCTTAAAACGCATTTACATTGTCATCAAATGCATTCTAAGATGACATCATCTTAAAATGCCTTGGTATTGGCATCAAACGAGTTTTAATTTGATATTACTTTTGATCACAGTTGCATTGTCATCAGATGTTTTCTGTTCTAAGATGGCCATCATAGAACGCATTAGCATTAGCATTAAATGTGTTTTAAGATGATGTCATCTTAGAACACATTTGCATCGTCATCAGGTAGTTTAAGATGATGTCATATTAGAACGACTTGCATCGGCAGTGTCATCAAATGCGTTCTAAGATAATGTCATCTTAGAACGCATTTGCATTGGCAGAAAAGATAAACTCTAGGAGATTGAAATGAAGCATTTATTTTAGGCTATTTCACAAAATTACTGTGCTGCAGTTCCTTCGTATTTATTGTATTATCTGCAAAACAGCTGAGTGGCGTGTAAGGGGTGGAGTGACGTTGGTCAAGTGAGGAATAAATGGGTAGGCCACGGCACGTATACACAAGTGTGAACAAGGGAGTCATGATAACTGTTGTAAACACGCCTTTCCAAATCATATGTTCACTAATTAATGCTCGAAATTTATTACTTTAGTTTATTTTTCTGTGGTTGATGAATGAAATACCGTGTAATGAATAATACTGAACAAAATAGACTTACCGTGTGCTTTGTGCACCACAGCAAGACACTGCAACCAAGTGCTATGTCAATGGGGGTGTGTTTTAGGTTATTTCAATGAAAAAATGTTTGTGTGGCCCTGGATACGAGGGGCATTGTATATGCGCAATTATATAGCCAATGTATGATAAAGTAGATCTCTGCTCAGACTTTCTCTTCCAATTCCACCTTAGGCGATTCCGGTGCTATTCCTCCATCACTTCCCCCCCTCTGACTTCCTCATGGCTCACATTAAAGTTTCTTCAGCTGATGTATTTTCTGCCATCACAGGCCTCAATACTAACAAGGCATATGGGCCTGTTGGAGGCCCCCCTGTTGTCCTCAAGAACTGTGCTTCTGTGCTTACACCCTGCCTAGGTAAACTCTTTCGCCTTTGTCTGTCAACTTGTACCTTTCCTTCGTGCTTGAAGTTTGCTCTCATTCAGCCAGTCCCAAAGAAGGGTGACCGTTCCCAACCCTCTGACTACCGTCCAATTGCTTTAACATCCTGTGTTTCTAAAGTTTTCGAGTACATTCTTGATAGAAAAATTTTAAAGCATCTTTCCTATCACAACCTTCTTTCTGATCGTCAGTATGGGTTCCGTCAGGGACGCTCCACTAGCGATCTTCTCACCTACCTTTCAGACTCATGGTCATCCTCCTTTCGGGAATTTGGCGAAAGCTTTGCCATTGCACTTGACATCTCAAAGGCTTTCGATTGAGTCTGGCATAAATCTTTAATTTCCAAACTGCCCTCTTACGGTTTCTATCCTTCTATCAGCGCCTTCATCTATAGTTTCCTTTCTGGTCGTTCTATAGCTGCTGTTGTAGATGGCCATCGTTCTTCTCCTTGATCTATCAACATTGGTGTTCCTCAGGGCTCTGTCCTATCACCAACTCTCTTCCTTTTATTCATCAATGACCTTCTAAGCTACACATCTAACCCTATCCACTCGTACGCTGATGATTCCACCCTTCACCTTTGCATTCGGTTCCTCCAGCGTCCATCTCAGCAGTTACTTCAGCAAACAAGGGATGAAGCTATGGCACACCTAATGTCTGAGTTAGCTCGTATCTCTGACTGGGATAAAAATTATCTTGTTTTTATTGCATCAAAAACTCAGTTTTTACACCTACCAACCCGACACAATCTTCCACAGAAGTCCCCTCTAAGGTTTAATAATATCCAGCTCAATCCTGCATCATCCTTGAACATGCTTGGGGTTTCATTCACTCAGGACTTATCTTGGAAAAATCATATTGCATCTCTTGTAATATCTGCTTCCATGAGATTAGGTGTGCTAAGCCGACTCCGTACCTTCTGTACCGCTGCACAGTTGTTGACTTTATATACGGGTTTTATTCGCTCCTGTGTAGAGTGCAACTCTCATGTGTGGGGAATCAATGGCTTTTCGTCTCATCAGCTCTCCTCCTCTTACTGGCTCCCTTCAACCTCTGTCTCTTCGCCACACTGTTGCACCTTTATCTCTTTTTTATTGCTATTTCAATGGTCACTGCTCCTCTGAACTGTTTGCTTGCATCCCTCCACCTCTACGACGGGTACGTAGCACCCGTCTAGCAACAAATTCTAATCCCTTTTCTGTCGAACTCTCTAATGCAAGAGTTAACCATTACTCCCAGTCCTTCATTTATGCAACAGGTCAACTCTGGAACTGTCTCCCTTTGTCTGTATTTCCTACTTCCTATGATCTCCAGTCTTTCAAACGCAGTGTGTCCAGGCATCTCGAAATGAACGGATCTTGAATTTGGCTTTCGTTTGTATTGTTTTTGTTTTTTCTTGGAACGAACGGTTTGCGGGCTCCTGGCCTTTGGTTCCTTCTTTCATGCATTAAAAAAATATATACATATATGTTATCAGATACCCGGTTAAAATCAGTAACCGGAAAGATAAATTCCTTAAGCTTCTCGGTTAACTGGGACTGTACTTTATATATATATATATATATATATATATATATATATATATATATATATATATATATATATATATATATATATATATATATATATTATATATATAATATATAGATAAATAGATAGATATAGATATAGATATATAAACTATGAACATGAAATTTAAGACAGTTGTTGACCTTCAGTCAGACCAGGATTTGAACAGAGTGGGACCTCCTGGGTCCCACTCGGATATAGTGAGTGGCCCTGGGGGTTCCGAGTCAAAGCCATTAACACGATGATAGTTTTTTTTAACTGAGAATACGAAATTTTGCATAATGAGAGGCCTTCATTCATGCCAGGTTTTAGGCAGAGTGGAACCACAGAGTTGAGGAGTGGTCCTCGTTCGTCAATACCTAAAGCCCTTACACACTGCCAATGTTTTTAACCTACGGGCACGAAATTTTCCATAGTAGTATATGTTAACCAGGTTCACACTTTGGACTGGGGGAGGAGGGAGGCCTCAGATTATTGCCCCACACGTTGCGGGGCGGCCACCTCAGCAGATGCCTTTTTTTTTTCTTCTTCTTCTGCGGGAACGTAGAACTTTGCGCAGTGGTAAACCCTTACTCAGAGCAGACTTTAGCCAGGGAGATTTCCCCGATGGTCCCCTCTGCCCTGTAAATAATTTTCCCTTTGTAGAGGTGGTTGTGACCATAATAGGTGTCCCTTTTCTTGTTATAATAAGTCGATGAGCTTGTGGAAGAATGTACTATATTTGATTTATTTTCACCAGACAGAACGGGACGTCTTTTACAACTTGCATTATTCTTGGTGGCATGAAATTTTTACCAGCCGCGACTGCAAAGCTGGTATTGTTTTCAGCTTGTCTGTCTTTTTTTTTTTTTTAGTGTGTCCGACTCTGGGCATAGGCTTCACAGCCTGCTTTCAAGGCCCAGTAGTCCTCCTACATACCATACACCTCTACATGTCACCACTTCGGCGCTAACACCCACCGTCCATATTGAATACATGCTAGGGCTGTTTCATACAGGACAGGTGTACTGGTATTAGCGGGGGTATTTTTACGGCATGTCGGCGGGTCTTCCGGCAGATTAGTAAAGTCTGATTTCATGACATTCAAATCCGTAAACTGCTCCCTACTCCAGCGGGGATTTGAACCTGGGTCCGCAAGGACTGCAGCCCGCCTCTCTACCGATTGAGCCACCGCCTCAAATGCATTTTAAGATGATATCTTAGGACGCATTTGCACTGGCATTGTCGTCAAATGTGTTCCAAGACTGTCATCTTAGAACGCATTTGCATTGTCATCAAATGCGTTCTGAGATGACATCATCTTAAAATGCCTTCGTATTGGCATCAAATGCGTCTAAGATTATATTACTTTAATTAACTTCACAACCGCTCAAGATATCGTCACAAAATTTTACAGGTGTGTAGTAGGGATGAAAGTCTCCTAGGAGTTCGAAATTGGTGAAAAAAGGTCGAGGTCTGTGTGTCTGTTACCACGATAACTTTCGCAATCTCTCAAGAGATTACACAATTTTAAAGGGGTGTAGAAAGGATGAAAATCTCTTATACGTTCGACATTGGTGAAAGTAGGTCAAGCCCAAGGTCATCTTCCGAGTCGCGCTTGATATGTATCGGCTCGAGGCTGGTGTGATTCCCCCTTTGGGGAACCTCTAGTGCAACTATACTTTTGAGATACGAATGAGCCTCCTCAATTATCAATCAAATCGACCTTCGAATCTGACCACATTGGGACGTAATATGAACTAAAAAGTGTTAAAGATATCATCACGCTGGAACAAATGCACTATAATGACAAACTGACTGACCGTGATAACTTTAATAGTCAGACAGTGACTCAGTTTTGCAACCTCAAATATCAAAATAATACTTTGATCACTCCGGCGCTCTGCCTGTTACCTCAATGCCTCTGTTTTTGTCCCCGCATCTCTGTTTGTCTGTTCACTCATCGCCTTCCATGTCTCATACCCCATATTGAATCTGTCGTTCTCTCTTTCTGTCCCCTCATTTGTGAGTCTGTCTGTCTCTGTCTCTTTCTCTGACCCCAAACCTCTGCCCCTGTCTGTCTCAGAACTCTATCCACGTCTCTGTCGCGTCAAATCTATCAGTCTCTGTACCTGAATCTAGTCGAACTCCAACTCCAACTCTCTCTCTCTCTCTCTCTCTCTCTCTCTCTCTCTCTCTCTCTCTCTCTCTCTCTCTCTCTCTCTCTCAAATTCAATGTGGCACGTATGATGAAGTCTGCATCACAAAACTTTTCCCTCCATCCCAAGCAGATAGACAATATAATTCTGTTAGGTTCGATTGCTTAGGCTTTCACCTCTGGATGCACTAAGGTATACAATTATTCGGGCCAACACAGTGAGTTTATTCAGACAAGAGAAATCCACGCAAGCCGTCCTGATGATCTCGCTACCAAGGACGCTCTTACTGTATTTATTTATTTATTTATTTTTTGTCCCAACAGGAGACGAATTTTCGCTTAAGGAAATTCTTGGAGGCAATGGGTTATTTTACAGTCTCATTTTTCTTAGGATAGGAACAAAGAGACCGCAATAGACACATATACCACTGATTTATTAAGCAACATTTTAAGAAGTATTTCTGCTATTTACATAAAAATGAAGTGACAGAATAAGTTCAAGACATTAATCAAATCACAAGGCATTCAGTAACTGGGTGAAAAATGTGTGTAGCATAAAAGCTGACAGAGAGGAATATAAGCAATAATTCAGTAATTCAATATCCACTACACTATAATAGGCTTGTGAGTGTACGCTATCTAGGCTATTGGTGTGTGATATCGCTGTCATTTTTCTGTAGGCATTTACTTCACCTTGACGTATATTTTTCTTTTATTTGTAAAGCTGAACATAATACATGTCATTTATTTATCACAATCCTCTTTTAAACTATACAAGTTTATTCAGACTTTATTCATTCACGTCGCCTACACATAATTTCACTTTTCAGCTGCATGTCCAAACCTAGAGTGCAGCATTTCTCAATCAACAGTCTCGTTTTGCTTTCATTTAAATTTGATTCCGTCCCTCTTCCATCACCATAATTCTCGGCAGCTATCATTACTTTCATTTAGTCATCCCTTATCCAGTTCACTTCTCTACTCATCCTAATTCATCTACAACCCCTTCTTTTTCCTCGTCTAGCTTTACTGCCAAGATCTACTCAGACTCAAACTTCAAAACTTTAATTTTTTACTCCCGTCCAGCTCAGATTCGTCCACTAGTTACATCAAGGACCACCCTAACTCATCACTACTCACTTCCATAACTCACCTGCCTTACTCATCCCGTGCTTATCTCAGCCTAATATTACTCATCCTGTACTCATATCCTAGCCTACCCTTACTATCAAACCTCCACAACTCACTCAACTCATCCTTCTAATATTATTCATCCAGTACTAATCTCCACCTCATTCACTCTCTATCATCACATCAACCTTAGCCCATATCAACCTCATACTGCCAGATGCCCTGTATCTCCAAGGTCAAGAGGTCTCCAAGGGTCTGTTTCTCTAGCCTCACCCTTAGCCTCATGCCCTTGGAGTCATAGTCGTAGGAGGAGGAGCTAAGGGTGGCGCCGTTGTGAATCACGGCCTTGGGAGCCCTTTCCACCCCCAGCACCTCTATGTCTTGCAGATGGAGAGAGTCGAGGAGAGAGTGGCCCTTGGTGATGTGCGAGGTCAAGATGGTCTGTTGGGGGAAAATGGGGGAAAATAATGAGTTAGTGGAGAGACAGACAGACAGACAAACAGACAGATACTGGTGAAAGAAAGCATACACAGCTGCTGAACGTTCTTAAATGAATCATATGTCTCACTGTCGTTAACACCCATTCCAGCCTGGAAATGAATCTCAGTTATAGTCTATAGTTTCAAAACATTATCTTGTCGAGTTTTGCATGTATCAGTAATTTTTGCACACTGTTGCTGCTGGCAGCTTATTATATTGTTCCATTAAGCGAATATTAAAGTTTTTTTTTTTTCCTCTCTATGTGTATTAGTGCTGCATTACTTGGCTTTGAGTTTCTTCCCATTATTTCTAGTCTTAGTATCATTCTCTGTTGGAACAAATAATCATATCTGACGCCACTGAAATTGTTAAAACTTTTAATTACATGTATCAGATATAATTTAAGTCGTCCCTTTTTTAGAGAAAGAAAACGCATTTAGTTTCTCCATTCGTCCTTTGTAGAGTACATTTTGCAACGATGGAATGATTTTAATGGATCTGCGCTGCACTCTTGACTGAGACTAGAGCAGTGCTGCATACAGTATTCTAGGGGTAGACCACCCCTAGAATACTGTGTGCAGCACTGCTCTAATGTCGGAAAAAGTAAAGATATAAGGCGTTTTGTAATCGAAGTTTTTACCAACGAAACGGAATATTTTGCTTTCCGTGTTACTGGTTGCTAAACATTGTTTTGAGGTTTTCAGGTCGCTACTAATCATAATTTTTCGTTCCATCTATGGGATATCAAACATGCTGTACTCATTTTTCTCCAAAGTGCATTAAGTTAGATTTATCTACATTAAGTTTCATCTGCCATTTTCACTCCAAGTTATTATCAAAGTCGTTTTTATAGTCACGGTCCGCTTTAACAATAATTTTGCCGTCAACTTTCATGTCATCTATAAACTTTCGTATCTTTGAAGAGAGTCTATTTTCTAGTTAATTAAGTAATGAAGAGAACTGGTCCTAGAACTGGCCTTTGAGGAACGCCGCTAATTACTTCTAGCCAGTCTGCAGATTCGCCATTTACCACTACCCGCTGCTTACGATTCGTTAACCAATCACCAATCCATGATTATAATTTGCTACAGAGGCCGTGGGTTTTTAGCTTTTCTAATAGTCTTAGACTGGGGACCTTCTCAGACGCTTTCTGAAAATCTAGGTAGATTACATCCGACTTTGTGTGTGTGTGTGTGTGTGTGTGTGTGTCCCAGTTATAAAATAACTTATTTAAAAATTCTGGCAGATTTGTAAGATATAATCTGTTGATACGGAACTCGTGCTGATTATCAGTTATAAGATTATGCTTGTCAAGGAATACGGTAATTTTATCTCTCTCAAGATTTTACTTAAAGCTGATGTTAGACAAGTAGGACGGTAATTTCTGACACGTTTTTTGTCGCCCTTTTTATTAATAAAGGTGATATATTAATGAGTTTCCACAGATTAGGTACTCTATATTCAGTTAATGACATTGAAAATTTTAGTTTAAAAAAAAAGGTAACAGGCTGTAGCATTTACGCAATATACAAGGAGATAACAGTTGGTCTGGTCCAGTTGATATATCAAGATCGATTTTCTGAAGATAATTTTGTATACCATGGCTGCACGGCCGGAGCTTTTGAGAGTGAAAGTGTGGGAGATGTTGCGACCCCCGTCACGGTAGGAACAGTTTGGAGTGGTGGGTCTCTCTGGCGACATCTAACAGCTGTGAATTGTTTAGATCCTTTTTATTTTAACAACAAAGTAATTGTGGTTACTTTTCTTACCAGTATTTTTTCGCTGCTTTCAAAGAAAGTAAACTTGGCCTGATTTTAATATGGATAGGAATTAAATATTTCCTACAGTATCATCATTAAGTCTATTAAATAATAAGTTTTTGCATAATAAATATAAAGATTACAGATTTAAAGTGTACGTATTGAGGACTTGTTTAGTCATTTTCCCGCGAAGATCATCCTTCTGTGCCCCTTGCTTCTAAGAACAACCCTCCATCTCACTTCCGGGATGCCTTACAAAGTGATAGTCTATCCCATCTAGCCTTCACAGTAGAAGGAATCAGAGGAGCCTTGAGCGCGAAGGTACAAATTTTTTTCTGGTTCTATTTGAGAGGGAAGGCACGCGGCTTATGGTTCTTTGATATGGCTTACATACTGTTTACATAATTTTCATAATATTATGTTTACAGTTATCAGTTAAAAATAATATTTCAAGAATTATGAATACTACAGCTAGTGATGCTCCCAAGTTTTGTTGGTTGCACCACTACCTCCACTACGCCAGGACCGATCTATAGAGCTAAGGCCTGGTGCAACGCAACCCAGGTCCTGTCACTTCAATGACTGATGAGTTATCGTATTCTGATCCTTAGAAAACCGGCTGTGAGATGGGAATGTATTGGTTATTTTCTTCCGTGAACACATGGTGGATTCGTTCAGAAATACTGCTATTTTTAGATCATCATGGAAGAGACTACCTTCCGAGTCTAACAGAGGGCTTGAGCTGTATTTACATTTCTCTCACTCCCCCTATAAAAAGATTAAGAAAAGAAAAAAGACATTTAGATTATCAAAGAGGACATGGGCACTATCTAATATACTATAGCACTAGCCGTGCGTCTCTGTGTGTGTGTGTGTGTGTGTGTGTGTGTGTGTGTGTGTTTTGGGCAACCAAAACTACACATTCAAATCGCACCAAAATTGGCACAAAATTCGCAAAAAATTCGCTGATGTGAAAAAACTTGGTCCCATCACGATTGAAAAACTTTTACTATATTTAATGAGCGATCACATTTTGACCAAAAATCGCTGCTCCCGAAGCCCGGCATTGGATCTCCGTGGATTTTTTTGCCCAGAGGTAGAACTAAAATAAACTGTAGCAGTAGCCGTGTGTCTGTGTGTTTACTTCGGACTTGCGTTCGGACAACTTGGGTTCCATTCCCAAAGCTGCAAACAACACGACCAATTAGTTAGCTGCAAAAAATCCAAGTGACAACGTTACACTAGAATAGCACATAAACGCGAGAGCTCTCCGCAGGAGCAAGTGTGAGGGGCCCGAAGGGCCCACGAGCACTTGTCTAATATACTTTAGCACTAGCCGTGTGTGTGTGTGTGTGTGTGTGTGTGTGTGTGTGTGTGTATTTTGGGCGGCCGAAACTACACATTCAAATCGCACCAAACTTGGCACAAAAATAGCAAAAAATTCGCTAATGTGAAAAACTTGGTCTCATCACGATTGAAAAACTTTTACTATTTATAATGAGCAATCGAAGTTTGACCAAAAAACTCCTCTCCCGGCGTAAGTGCGTGAAATTAGGGTTGCGTTCACCGTAGAGTTTTTGATGGCTTTATATAATCGTGACTCGGATTACCTGAAATGATCGCAACGCGCGCGCGAAGCGCAAGAAAACGAGTGAGAAGCACGAGGAAAGAGTGTGAAGCACGAGAAAGACAGCGCGCAGCGCGACAGCCCTCCACAGGAGCAAGCGCGAGGGGCCCAAAGGGCCCAAGAGCACTTGTGGTAAACTATGGTATTAAGCTGGGAAATGAGTTAAGGTGTGACAGGATGGGAAAAGAGTCATCTCCAGTATCACCACCACCACCATCATCATCATCTTCTCCATCATCATTATCATCATCATCATTTCCAGCCAAACTCTATTACCACATATAAATGGGGTGGGTGGGATCGTGAAATACGGAAAGGGAACACACAAAGGAAGGGAATTTACCATCAGAGTTCCCAGCGAAAACTGACAACACCTTCATTCACTCTTCTTTGAAACCTTCGAATTTCATGGAAGGAGAGGAGAGAGAAAATTGAAGAGGCGAGGAGGAAAGAGTAAAAATGTGGCTGAGAGTGAAATGAAAAAAGTAAATGAAAGGAAAGAAGTGGCGAATGGCAAACAGTATGAGACACACTTGAAAAGAAGGTCGAAAAGACAAACTAGAGAGAGAGAGAGAGAGAGAGAGAGAGAGACGTGAGTGAAATGGAATGTGGAAGAAGTGGATAGAGTTATAACGATATAAAAATCTTGTCACAGACGAAAAATGTTTTACCGTCTTTTCTAGGTGTGTGAGAGAGAGAGAGAGAGAGAGAGAGAGAGAGAGAGAGAGAGAGAGAGAGAGAATTTAATAAGACTGAAAAGAAGCCTGATATGAATATGAGATTTCCCATACACCGACGCGTAATCCGGCCTTCCATTTGCTCGAGGTAATTCATCATTTGAATGTGTCTCCTGTGTGAAGAAGAGAGAGAGAGAGAGAGAGAGAGAGAGAGAGAGAGAGAGAGAGAGAGACAGACAGACAGACAGACAGACAGAGAGAGGACAAAACGCGAAAGCAGTTGCAGTCTCTCTCTCTCTCTCTCTCTCTCAGGGTGGGTGGGCTTGGGTTTGAGTGTGTCCGCCAAAGCCTTCAGCACAGTTCCATGATTTTTTCTTTAATTCTTGCCAACAGCAGGGTGTTTTGTTCATATTAGGAAGAGCATTTATAGTGATGGGATTAAACCTTTCCATTGATCACTTCAGTAATATGGGGTCTTTTCCTATGTGGTCACCAAAATCTTAACATTTAATTTTTCCTATTACTCCTGAATGCTTTCTTTTACGTAATATATATATATATATATATATATATATATATATATATATATATATATATATATATATATAATATAATATAATATAATATAATATATATATATATATATATATATATATATATATATATATATATATATATATATATATATATATATATATCATCATCATCATCCAATTCTACATTGCCCCATGAGGAGCGTAGGAGCCCGGGGCTAAGCAGTTGGTCCCGATATTTAAGATGAGAGTGACCAGCCTCAATCATCCCTGAGTGGCATTACATGAGCAATCAACCCCAACCATCCCTTGGATATAAACCTTCACCGGCTCAATCCGACTGGAGCGCAATAATTACTCACTAAAACACCAGGTGCCAAAATTTGGTTATATGGTTACCACCCAGCGTAGTAAATGGTTTCCTGGTGTACAGGAAATCATTTGTTTTGTCAATCAGTGTAGAGTCACCCACAGGCAGAAGAAAGAGGAAAGAATGAAGGAAAGAAAGACAGAAGAGGAAGTGTATAGTTACCCGTAGGCAGAAGGACAATGAAAGAATGAAGTAAAGGAAGACAGAAGAGGATGGAAGGAAAGAAGGATGGAGGAGAGGAAAGGGCAGACACCCGAGAGCAGCACTACATCGAGTGAGTGGATGGTGAGCGCCCCCACCTATATATATATATATATATATATATATATATATATATATATATATATATATATATATATATATATATATTCATCATTCATTCATTGCCAGACGCCATGTATCCCAGACGGGGTGGCCAAGGGCTTAGAGTTAATTGTTTTACAGGGAGGGTCACTAATCCTCCACCAACCCCACATGACACGTAGGGATGCCAACAGCATCTGGAGTTCCCAGGCGGTCACCCATCCAAGTACTAACCAGACCCAACGTTGCTTATATATATATTTACATCAACTATATTTCCATCAATAATATGCAAGGGAAAATTAAGTTGTCGTATTCAAAATAAATAGCTGAGGAAGAGGTGTTACGAAATTCCTAGTATATAGAGAACACGGGCCCAACTTTCATTTATACCGCTACTGGGTGATGGATATTTCGGAAACATGTTCAATTTAGGCCCGGTACATTCTCGATCCGGAGCGTGTTAGGCCGTGTGGCAGCTCAGGCGGAAGACTCTCTCTCTCTCTCTCTCTCTCTCTTCCCCCACTGTTTACACCATTTTCGTTCACCTACAACCACTAATTCACACCACACATCCACCTCCATTCAATTTACAATGCACCACTTTCTGTACACCCGTCTACACACCGTTATTAACACCAGCTATACTCACACCACCTATCCCTATTTACACCACCGACATCCATCCGTTCATAGTCTTTATCCCCTTTAATACAAGTAGAAGAATAAAGAAAGGATGGTAGGAAGGAAGGAAATAAAGAATAATGGAGAGAAATGGGAAGGAGGGACATGAAGCGAGGAAGGAAAACAGGAAGGAAGGAAGGAAAAAAGATACGAAGGAACTAAAAACGAAAAGAAAGAAGGAAGAAGGGAACAGAAGGAAGGAAGAGAGAGGGAGGAAGAAAGAAGGGGAAAAATAAAGAAGGAAGGAAAGACGAGGAGGGAAGGAAGATACAAAATGAATGGAGAAAAAGAGACAGGTAGGGAGGCAAAGAAAAAGGAGATAAATGACAGTAGAAAAAATGGGGAAGGAGGAGAGAGGGAGGGAGAGAGAGAGAGAGAGAGAGACTGAAGGTGAGAGGGAGGGAGGAAAAAAAGAATTAAGGAAAACAGGAGGGTGCATGAAAAAATGGAGCTAGCAGGAGTGGAGGAAGAGAATTGTGCAAGGAGGAAATAATAATAAAAGAGATGGAGGAAGGAAAGAAGGGAGGATGAAAGGAAGGAAGAAATGAAGAGGAACTGGGATAGAGGGACTGAGGGGGATGGACGGCGGGAGGAAGGAAGGAAGGAAGAAAGGAGAGAAGGAAAGAATAACACCATCGACAAAAACCTTTTACTTAACCTTATCCCATTCATGAGTAGTATCGCACTTTATTTTTTTTTCTACTGGCTACCTGCTGGTTTCATTTACCCTAAGCTAAATATTTTCATTTGGTAGCAGCAGAAAAACATAAAACAGGCGTCCATTACCTGATTGTGTAAAATCCAATTCGTGCAATATCTGATTCGCATTATTTTCTTGTTTTACTTGTCCAACCTAACTCACTCAGTCTCGCTCATCCAGTCATCATCTCCAGGCAATCAGTCATGAACACCACTCACAAAGTCATAAATCCCACTCACCCAGGCATCAACCCCAGACACTCAGTTATCAGTCCCACCTACCCAGTCATCAATCCTACTCAATCATCAGTTCCACTCATCTAATCAGCAATTTCTCACCACGTCATCAATTGCATACACCCAGTCATCAATTCAACTCACTCATCAGTCCCAGTCGGCCAGTCATCAACCTCCCATACCCAGTCATCAACCCCACTCACTTAATCTCACTCACTCAACCACACTCACGCAATCCCACTCACCCATTCATTAGTTCCACTCACCCACTCATCTCTTTCACTTATCCTTTTAAAAATCCCCACTGACCTAAAGTCCCACTCCTCTGACCATCAATCACACCCATTCATTCACTGCTCCCACTCCCTTTGTCCCAATCACCATTTCCCACTTCAACCACTCCTAAGTCCACTCCACTCATTCCTAACTCCCCGCACCACAAACTAATCTTGATACCAGTCACCAGTCACATTTAATTCCAGTCTCTCAAAGCCACTCACTGACTTTCATAAACCCACCACTCACTCCCACTCATCCACTTCCATAATCCCACACACACACACACACACACACACACAGTCCCACTCATCCACATCCATAATTCCACCATACACTCTCCAGTCCCACTCATCCACTTCCTTAATCCCACCATACACTCCCCAGCACCACTCATCCACTTCCATAATCCCACCAAACACACACACACACACACACACACACAGTACCATTCATCCAGTTCCATGACCCTACTCACCCAATCCCACGCGCCCGTACAAACGCTAAGGCAACTGACACGTAGTCCACATTCTCCACGATGTCAGTGCCTTCCCTATCATCCCAGAACAGCATCCCACTCACCCAATCCCATACTTCCACTCATCCATCCCATACTCCCACCCCAATCCCACCAAGTCTCAAAATCCCACTCACCTGTACAAACTCGAAGCCAACCAGCCCGTACTCGCCAGCCTCCACAGTGTCAATGCTTTCCCCATCATCCCAGAACAGCAGCCCACTCGCCCTCCGGTCCCTGCCAATGCCCACAATCACTCCCATGGGCTCCAGTCGCGAGAACTTGGTGTTATTTGCTGGCCGTTGCGTGGGGATGATGGTGGAGCCGCGTACATGGAGTGGGATGGTGTGGAGTGGCGCTGGGATGGTGGAGTAATCCCCTGGGGTCTCCACGGGCTGACCCTGGTGGTATGGAGAAATGGTCTTTTGATTTAACGCGACACATCATCATCATCATCCTAAGCCTCTTTTCCCATTTACCAAGAGCGGGAGGGATCCAGAAACAGGAGGTGGAAGACAGGGAAGTAGGAGAATTATCAATACAGCTCCCAGAAAAGTGGACCACACTACATCCACTCATTAATAATAATAATAATAATAATAATACACATACTGTTGTGGCCTGGACTCATCTGGATATGAACTAGGTGGAATGCAGTTGAAGTTAACCTTTTCCTTGCAGTCCAGCGTCCTCCTCTCGAGAGATATGAATGAAGCTGAGTAATGATGTACAAGTAGGCAGCGGATGTGCCCAGTTATACAGATGCCACTGCGTGAAGGTGTCCTTTTCCAACAACAGTATCAGTAGTAACAAGAAGGAACTCTCAAAAATTACAGCATCTGCTGCCTACAATAGGTCCACGGACTGAAAATTTTACTCTGCCCTGTGATTTTGACGTTTGACCAATTGTTCCGAAAATCAGATTGCCTCACCTGTTTGACCCTAAACACTTCTACCAAGTTTGATCCAAATTGTCTCATAACTTTTTCTGTACATCATGTGCAGTGGCCAAGACCTTTGAGTTACTATTCACAAAATCGAATGCCTTCATCCTCGCCTCACCTTCAGCCCTTCCACTACTTTTGGCTCAGATCAAATAAAAGCTGTTTAAACTACAGTGGCGAACACTTGATTTAGCCCTGTAACCTTCACCTGTGATTTATGGTTCTCAAAATCGAATGACTCCATCCTCCCCTTACCCTCAGCCCTCCCATCAAGTTAGTCTGATTCGAATGAAAAATGAGTAAGTTAACCTTGCCATGTGGCCTTAAGCTTTGACCTACTGTTCTCAAAAACATTAGATCGGTCCCTGGAAACTAAATTGTTTACCAGATATATGTGTTCTAAATCGGATCAAAACCGGTTTATTTATTTTGTTCTCACACACACACACACACACACACACACACACACACACACACACACACACACACACACGCTGGTGCAGAGGTAACGTTCTCGCTTGCCAACTGGTGGACGGGAGTTCGCGCCTCGCTCAGGTTGCGAAAAGTTTCACTGACGAAGTGGGTGGTTACTGTCCCCCTTGAGCAAGGGGACGGGTGTGTGCGTGTGTGAAGGTCACAGCCTAGCCCCTAGATCGGACTTATGAGCTCTCAGCTCCCTTCCGGGAGGGTAAAAGCTGACGATCACAACCATCAAGTGATCCTGACCGACCCGGTGAATTACACACACACACATCAAAAGAATACCCCTTTAATGCTATATGGTGCGAATGTAATATGCATAAGGATAATATAAAGGTGGTGATAAAAATGATGGTGGTGGTAATAATAATAATAACAACAACAACAACAAGATATTATTCATGATCTGACGTAGGTTGAAATATTTAATAAATATTATAATATTTCATTCATTCAGTTATCTATTTATTTACTTACTTGCTAATTTATGTATTTAATTTTGCATACATGTTCATGATTACCCGATCTTGTGGTGTGGAGTCCAAAAAACAAAAACAACCTCATTCATTAACACGGTCTCTCTCTGCTGGGTAATGTAATTGTCTATACAAAGAAAACATTAAATAATCTACACAGCCAGTCCCTGCTGACTCACGGTTTACCCGAGTCACTTTACTTTTGGACTATTGTAGATCATATAATTTTCAATCTATTGACTCTATTCTATTCACGCATTTCTTCCTCCTGAAGCGGATTCTTAGGCCTCAGTTATTTAAAATCTTACTGTCCTCCCACCTCCTTCATGGTTTGCCCCTTCCTCGTACTCGCTCAACTATCAGTGTCTTCATCCTAGTTGTCACCTCTACTTCATATATATATATATATATATATATATATATATATATATATATATATATATCCTCCGTCTAATGTGTAAATCCTCTTCATCACTGTTACTTTTAAAATGTATATCACCTTCACTTCTAATGTGTTTATCACCTTCATCACCTTTACTTCTCATATGTATATCACCTTCAAAACCTTTAATTCCGATGTATACAATACCTTCTATTCCTCCTCACCTTCCCTATTCATACAGCCGTACCACTTTCACACATGCCGGTCATCCCTTGCCGACACACTGCATTTACATTCATTGGTCTCATGTCCAGTCATTTTTCACTGTTCACATGGAGTCCTGGGACACTTCCTCTCTGACATTCACATTTTTCCGACCCCCAGCAGAAGCCTCTCATCCCTGCGGTACAGTCCGTACAACTTTGCCTTCATACATACCTATCTGCACACGTTCTGTCATTGATCTCTCCTCTAGTGCTGATTTAAGCCAGAGATAATAATTATTTTCCTTTTGTTATTCAATCAGATACCTGTTGCAGTTTGGTTACCAGGGATAATATTTTCCCATTTGTTATCCAAACAGATCCGCGATCCTGTGTGGTTATTTTGTAATACAGTACTGTACTCTCCTAAATATTGTTGTACTGTGCAATAGCTCTTCATTTGCTCCTCATTTGCTTTGACACTCAGTTTTCGCGACTGAAGAAAAGGTAGAGGCTTGTTGAAGGTATAAGGAGGTGTGGAAAGCCTAGAAAATGGCTTAATATGGGAGTGACTGTGTGACCATATGAAGTATGAAGGATAAGGAACCATATAAACTGATACAGTGAGTCGATGGGTTGCACCTCATTATTTTTTACCTTGGTACACTTAACAGAATGCCTCTGATCTACACGTGTTATGAAAGACAAAATTAGGTGATCACGGTGGTATGGATGGTTTTCCCTGTGGGAATGGATGGAGAAGTTCGATGCCGTATATGATGAGTGGTCTAACGCGTGGCCCTGACTATTCACTCTGATGACAGTATTTTGTGTGTTTGTGTGTTTTCATCTTCTCAGCTTCAACATCTCTGTCATCACTCGCGGTGTTTAACATTATCAGATTACAGTACCTAAAATACTGGTGTCCTTAGGCACAGTTATTACGACATCGTCCGCATATCTGTACCAACTCAGCCAAAGCTTCGTCTATCAACAAGAAAGCAGGCCTTAGGATCACAACATCCTCAGAGGTAAAATGCTCCAAATGTATATAGGCCATAGGGAAACATGCGAGGGATGGATACAAGTATAGCAGAACACAAAGCTGAAGTACAGTGACAGAATATCTATTTCCCTAAGATGCGAATGAATGTGTGTGTGTGTGTGTGGATGAGTAAACTGGGAGTGTGTCGTCCTGTCTCGGCTACCTCCCTTTCTTTGGGGGAAGATGCCTAGGTATATAGACAGATAGATAGTGTTACACATAGATCAGCACAATCATTTGCACAAGTGGGAAGAAGCTGCAGTCCTTGAGAACAATTTGAATAAACAAATGAGAAAAATGTTGGAGGCAGCTCACATTTGTATAAAGAATGTAACCAACCGTAGGGAGAGATTTTTCAGCCTATGCAGGTATACAGCAGGGATAGCACAAACGTCGCAGTCAGGGGTGGGGGAGGATGACGGAACTTTCCTGGAGGTAGCCAATCAGGTGCGACACGAGAAAGTGGGAAGGAATTTCCAGGGGAAAAAATGTATCCAATGTATCACTTCTTGTTCAGACTCTGAAGACGGGTTCTGTGTACCCCGAAATGTTAGAGAGAGAGAGAGAGAGAGAGAGAGAGAATTCATGCTCTAACACCTGTCTCTCTCTCTCTCAACATTTCCGCTTGCAATGGATCATCTACAACTTCTGCCGAGCTCATGTTGAAGGACTGTTGATATTATGAGAATGAGGTGCATGTGATGAATGTGTTGTGCGGTGGGAACTGTTCTATAATAAGGACATAATAAAGTGCTCGTAAACTGTTGTGTGTGTGTGTGTGTGTGTGTGTGTGTTTGTGTGTGTGTGTGTGTGTGTGTGTGATACATATATAAATATAAGATGCATGATATATATAAATATATATAATATAATTAAATATATAAATGTAATATATATATATATATATATATATATATATATATATATATATATATATATATATATATATATATATATATATATATATATATATATATATCCTTATTATGTGCAGCATGTGATGTGGTGTGTGGGATGAAGAGAAGACGGAGGGGCGTGCAAGGAACAGAGTGGTGGAATGAAGAGGTGAGACAGGCTGTGGCACAAAAGAAGAAAGCATACAATGATTGGATGAGAAATAGGGGCGTGGAAGAAGTTGAGAGGCGGAAGAGAGAGTTATATGTGGAAAGAAAGAGAGAGGTGAAAAGATTAGTAAGAGAGAGTAAGAAGAGAGTGGATGAGGAATTTGGAAGGAACTTGGCTGTAAAGTGGAGGGACTGTAAGAAAATGTTCTGGAAAGAGGTGAAAAGAGTAAGACAGGGTGGAAGTGAAGTTAGCAGGGGAGTGAAAGATAAAAATGGTAGATTACTAGTGGAGAAGGGAGAAAAAGTGAGCAGATGGAGAGAACACTTGAAGTAATTGTTGAACATAGAGGATGGAAGTAATGCGAGAATAAGTGACTGGGGAATGGCTGGGAGAAGGAGGTAGGTGAGAAGACAGGAAGAAATCAGTAGGATAGAAGTTGTGGAAGCAATGAAGAAAGTTAAATTGGGGAAAGCCCCAGGAACTGATGGAGTGTGTGATGAAATGCTGAAGTATGGGGGAGATAGTAGTAGAATGGATGTGGAAGATGTGCAGATTGGCCTGGGAGGAAGGTAGAGTCCCGGAGGATTGGGAGTCAGGTATAATTATTCCCTTGTACAAAGGAAAAGGGGAAAAAGAAGTGTGTGGTAATCATAGGGGCATCTGTCTTCTTAGTATAATAGGAAAAGTGTATGGTAGGATACTTATTGACAGAGTTAGAGAAAGAACAGAGGAATTAGTTGGAGAAGAACAGGGAGGCTTTAGGAAGGGAAGAGGTTGTGTAGGTCTGATATTCATTCTTAGATCTTTAGTGGAAAAGTTTCAAGAGAAGGGAAGTTGTATGCGGCTTTCATGGATTTGGAGAAAGCATATGACAGGGTGGATAGACAAGGATTGTGGAAAGTATTTAGATTATATGGAGTAGATGGGAAGTTGCTGAATCCTGTGAAGAGTATGTATGATGGTGCTAAGGCTACAGTGCGTGTGGATGGTGAACTGAGTGAATTTTTCTCTTTGAAGGTTGGGTTGAAACAGGAATGTGTCATGTCTCCATGGTTGTTCAATCTGTACATGGATGAGGTAGTAAAAGAGGTACAAGGTAGGGTAGTGGATGTTGGAGTGGCCCTGGTGAGAGAGGGTAGTGTTTGGAAACTCCTTGTACTGTTGTTTGCAGATGATACTGTGTTGTTGAGTGAAGACGAAGGGGAGCTGCAAGGCTTGGTGGATGAGTTTGAGAGAGTGTGTAAGAAACGGAATCTAAAGGTGATTGTAGGGAAGAGTAATGTGATGGTCTTTGAGAGAGGTGAAGTCAGTGAATGTACAGCGAGGTTGGATGGTGAGGAACTGGAAAATGTGAGTACGTTTGAGTACTTGGGTAGTGTGATGAGTAAGGATGGAGGTTTGGAGGGTGAAGTGCTTGAAAGGGTACAGCAGGGAAGAAAGGTTGCTGGTTCTTTGAAAGCAGTGATAAGAAACAGGGAAGTGAGCATGGAAGTGAAAAAGTTCTACATGACAGTATTGTGATACCAACTCTAACGTATGGAAGTGAAGCTTAGACGTTGCTGGAAGGACACAAGTCAAGAGTGAGAGCAGTGGAAATGAGTTATTTAAGAGGAGCCTGCGGAGTCACATGAAGAGACAGGCTGACAAATGAGGATATAAAGGAGCGTTGTGGTGTGGATGTGGATGTAATGGGAAGCGTTATGAGGAATACACTGAGGAGGTTTGGCCATGTGGAGAGGAAAGAGGGTGAAAGACTGACGAAGAGAGTGTATGTGAGTGAGGTGGAGGGGGGAAGAGGGAGGGGAAGGCCGAGGATGAGATGGAGGGATGGGATGGAGAGGTGTATGAGAGAGGGATGTGAGTTGGGAGCGGGGCAGTGCAATGGCGGGGGACAGAGCGACGTGAAGGCGATTTGTTTGTGGCCACCCCGAACGGGATTGAGGCGTCTGGCAATATATATATATATATATATATATATATATATATATATATATATATATATATTATGGAGCCTGTGGTACAGCGGTAAAGTGTGTGTTTCGTACACTGGAGAACGAGGGTTCGCGACCAGCCAGGGTAATAAACTTTGGGAGTGTTCTTCTGACCATGTACTGCTTTGGCGGACATAAAGAGTGCTGTGGTTGAATCAGTGTCGCATACTATAAAGTATGCTTGCACCCAGTCGGCTTGTGCGGGCCGATAACACTTGGTTCACAGACAACACACACATCCAAAGCCACTCCAACACAACAATTACACTTACAAGCACTTCTGACCCTACATACAATCTCTACCAGACAGCTTAGGCCACTTGGTAAAGATACATAGGCTGTATCGTCCCCACTTTGGTCGGGATAGATCAGTACTGCAGTGGATACTCAAACGGCTGATGATTATGTATATATATATATATATATATATAGATAGATAGATAGATAGATAGATACATAGATAGGTAGATAGATATATGCTGTATTCCATGCCTTTCGTATAAAATGTGGTTGAATGTGGTAGTATACCGACTTTACGCTACTAAGGCCTAGAAGCCACGCCCACTTTTTTTTTGAAGACACCTGATTGGTCCATACAAAATGTTCGTGCAGCTGCCCATTTATTTGTATTAAATTAGTTGACAGTTCATGAACACATCAGATTTTCTCTACCGTAATGTTATTTATTCGGAGTATAACAACGGAAATTATTTCAAGGCATTGGCACGTTAGGGAGGATATTAAAAATGTAAAATAGGTGCCACAAACGGTCGAAGTCGAGGATGCATGTTCGCTTTCGAATGAAGCCCATTCACTATTTCTTTGCTTATGGCAAACGTAATGTAGGTAGAAACAAATGACACCAAACATAAGGTACAATAATCAGTGAACTACAGTTTGTACGACAATATATATCCCAAATCACTGTATAACTCATAAAACTTATATATGAGTCCAAGGGGAGGTAAAGGGAACTGCCACAGTGATGTCGGTTTTCAAATTTGGATTTTTCTGCTGCTCATATTTTAGGCAATGTACCGCGAAATTAAACATGCACCTTACCCTCCCTACTCACCAACCTGCTGCTCTCCCAAGTCTCTCTCTCTCTCTCTCTCTCTCTCCATGATGAGCAGGGGTGTATCACTACAGCCCGGTACTGTACATACAGGCTCATTGTCGGTATTTCCACAGACTATCATTTAGGGGATCATTAATTATATGGCCTTCAAATTATACGCTACCATGCATTTTAAAGTACAATATAGACTTACTGGTACTGCAATATACAGTATGTAACCGGTTATAAAAGAAATTACGGAAATTTATCAGGAGCTGTGAGATGACATCAGCTGCATTAGCTGGCTGGTTGATCATTTTATTTCCTGCCGAGTGACTGGCTGTTCCCCTGAGCATTTTACCTCCCCAAGGACGGCTATAATGATATTGGCTTTTATCAGTTATATAATGATTTGGGATATAACTAAACTATACACATAGTAGGCTACCTCACTGACTATTGTACTCTATGTTAGGTGTCGTTAATTTTGTTTACAGTAAAACTATGTTTGATACAAAGAAATAGTGAACAAGTTTCATTCGATAACGAAATGTATCCTTGACTTCGACAGTTTATGATACATATTTAACTTTTCCCGCATCCCCTTTGAAATGCTAGTTCCTTCATGTTATTTTTAAGTTTATTTTCTTGATTATTAACATTACTGAAGAGAAGTACAAAGCCTGATTACAAACTGAGAACACATTTAGTATGATTATTTGGCAAGCCACTCGACCATTTTATTTGAACCAATCACCACCTTCCACAGAAAGTGGGCGTGGTTTCTAGGCCTTAGTAGCGTAAAATCGGTATAGTAGCGTGATTCTGTCCCCTTTCATCAATGACGAACTTTCCGAGTGTCGTCAGCTACCTAGCTGGCGAGCCTAACTCGGTCCTAGGCCCAAAAAAGTAACATAACTATTGTGACTATTCTATATGTCGGGGTAAACTTACGACAGTTAGCAAAACTATACAGTAGACCGTTAAATCACTAAAATAAACGTTGATAAAAAATATCACACCCATGAACGAATATCTTTGACTGGATATTTTGCATATGCGTTTAGTACATTGGTGTTCCATCCGGCAGTCCCTTGAACAGTCATTTCGTTATATTTCTTGGAGCTTGTCATTGCCTTAGTTTTCTGAAATTTAGTATCTGCCAAAAAGCGCCACCTGACACTTTGTTTCCAGACGTCATAGGAGACCGTCCCTAATACGGAATAAAACATAGCTCACTTTTCGCCAGCTCGCGGTGCAGGCTGATGTGCTTACGGTTCATTTACTAGACCATTGTGGCGATTAAGCAAGGTTTTAAAATCCAATATTTGCTTGATTCTTATGATGTACCTTCATTCACGCAATCAGGAAAAAAACAAACACTGACAAGTTAGCCAAGAGTGTGTGCTGCTAAATGAGCTTGATTACACTACTTCCTTCACTCTGACGACGTAAATCATATTATTCTTTATTCCGACGATTTTGCTCAGCTCAGGGGAGACTGGGCTAGATGATGACACAGCTGTCATAAATCCCCTTTAGTATGACAGTGTTCTAATTAGTGAAATCATCTGGTAACAAGAATATCATCGGACTGAAAAAGTTAGGCTTCTGACATCACTTCCTCGTTCAGAGGCCCAAATAATCTTACGTGGTCTTCTTTTCGTTTTATGATTTATGGGGGAGAGATAGTAGTAGAAAGGATGTGGAAGATGTGCAGATTGGCCTGGGAGGATGGTAGAGTCTCGGAGGATTAGAAGTCAGGTATAATTATTCCCTTGTACAAAGGAAAAGAGGAAAAAGAAGTGTGTGGTAATCATAGGGGCATTTGTCTTCTTAGTGTAATACGAAAAGTATATGGTAGGATACTTACTGACAGTTAGGGAAAACAGGGGAATTAGTTGGAGAAGAACAGGGAGGTTTTACGAAGAGAAGAGTTTGTGTAGATCAGATATTCATTCTTTGATCTTTAGTGGAAAAGTTTCTACACAAGGGAAAGAAATTGTATGAAGCCTTCATGGATTTGGAGAAAGCATATGACAGGGTGGATAGACAAGGATTGTGGAAAGTATTAATAATAAATGGAGTAGATGGGAAGTTGATGAAGGCCGTGGAGAGTATGTATGATGGTGCTAAGGCTGCACTACATGTGGAAAATGAACTGAATGAATTTTTCTATTTGAATGTTGGATTGAAATAAGGATGTGTCATGTCTCCATGGCTGTTTAATCTCTATATGGATGGGGTTATAAATGAGATACAAGGTAGGGCAGTGGATGTTGGAGCGGCCCTAGTGAGAGAGAGGTGTTTGAAAACTATCAGTACTGTTGTTTGCAGATGATACTGTGTTGTTAAGTGAAGACGAAGCGGAACTGCAAGGCTTGGTGGATGAGTCTGGAAGAGTGTATAAGAAATGGAACCTAAAGGTGAATGTACGGAAGAGTAAAGTGATGGTCTTCGAGAGAAGTGAAGTCAGTGAATGTACAGTGAGGGTGGATGAGGAGGAAATGGATAATGTAAGTGCATTTAAGTGCTTGGGTAGTGTGATGAGTAAGGATGGAAGCTTAGAGGGTGAAGTGCTTGAAAGGGTACAAGAGGGAAGAAAGGTTGCTGGTTCCTTGAGAGCAGTGATAAGAAACAGGGAAGTGACCATGGAAGTGAAAAAGCTACTACATGACAATATTGTGATACCAACTCGAACGTATGGAAGTGAAGTTTGGACCTTGTTGGAGGGATAGATGTCAAGAGTGAGAGCAGTGGAAATAAGTTATTTGAGAGGAGCATGTGGTGTCACGTGGAGAGACAGGCTGACAAATGAGGAAGTGAAGAAGCATTGTGGTGTGGATGTGGATGTGATAGGAAGCGTTAGGAGAAACAAAATAAGGTGGTTTGGCCATGTGGAGAGGATGGAGAGTGAGAGACTGACGAGTAGAGTGTATGTGAGTGAGGTGGAGGGGGGGGGAGGGAGGGGGAGGCCAAGATGAGATGGAGGGATGGAGTGGAGAGGTATATGAGAAAGGGTGGTGTGAGCTGGGAGCAGGACAATGAAATGGCAGGGGACAGGGCGACATGGAGGCGATTTGTTTGTGGCCACCCTTTACGGGATCAAGGCGTCTGGTAATAGATAGATATATATAGATTTATGATTTATTTTACCATCCCTTCCATAAAATGAAGGAAGGAACATGGATTACTCAAAATGGCACTGGAGACTTGGTGCAACTTCTATATTACGCACTAAATATCTTTTGTAAGTTAAATGATGCAAACTGTCGATATTAAAATATACATATAGTTTGTTTCTTCAGTTTTCATATTTTAAAAAGACATTAAAGTTGCAACTTTTTGCTGAGATGTCTATTAAATGCAAGGTATTATACAATTAAAACTTGGCCACGTATTGTAATTCCATCATTAATACAAATCAAAAGGTAATGGCAAAGTTATAACATTAGTAATAAAAGTTGGTGGGCATATTGCCACTGGTTTCCTTTGTAATCAACTGATAGAAAAAAGATAAAGCTTTTAAAAATAATTGTATATATATATATATATATATATATATATATATATATATATATATATATATATATATATATATATATAAGTATAGTATAAAGTATGTATGTATATATGTGTATGTATATATCTCATCTCATCTCATCAGGTGTTTGAGTCTCCACTGCAGGACCGGCCTATCCCGACTGAAGTGCGGACGATACAGCCAATGTATCTCTATCAAGTGGCTTAGGCTGTCTGGTAGAGACAGTATGTAGCGTGCAAAGTGCTTGTACGTGTAATTATTGTGTAGGGGTGGCTTTGGATGTGTGTAGTTTGTGAACCAAGTGTAATCGGCCCGCACAAGCCGACTGGATGCAAACATACTTTACTGCATGCGACACTGGTTCAACCACAGCACCTTTTGTGTCCGCCAATGCGGTAGGTGGCATGAAAAACGATCCCAAAATTTATCACCATGGCTGGGTGCAAGCCCTCGTTCTTCAGTGTACAAAAACGCACACTTTACCAATGAGGCTCCATATATATATATATATATATATATATATATATATATATATATATATATATATATATGGCCAACGGCCATACCACGTTGAGTACACCGATACCCGTCCGATCAGGGAAGTTAAGCATACGTGGTTAGTCTGGTTAGTAAGCATACGTATGACCGCCTGGGATCTGGTGGCGTCCCTACGTGTCAAGTGGGGCCAGGAGGATTAGTGTCCCTCCCTGTAAAAGTAATCCCTAACTCTACATATATATACCTAAGCCCTTGCCACCCTATTTGGGGATATATATATATATATATATATATATATATATATATATAAAGGGAGTAACTCCTGAATTTGTTGATGTTACTTTAGGATAGGACATTGATAATCAAAAGAAGACTAATATGCAGTTCCTGACTTAATTCGACAGCCTCTGGAAGTTTCAGTTATCATCTTCATTCCTTTTAATTCAGTATAGTTCATATTCTCAAATATTATCCAAAGGACTGGGACGAAACAAGCACTGCTGTCCCAGTAAAGGAAATCTTTGGTAAACAAACACGGGGTGTTCTCCTATTCAGGACTTCCTTAACTGCACATGCATAAGTCTCATAGCAAAATGTTAAATGCTTAAATTTGCCAACTATTAAATTGCAGACAATAGAAGGTCTGTCAATGCAAAAATTGATGTTAACAATAAATAACAGGCCTTAATATATATAAGAGATCAGCTACAATGTTCAAGAAACCAAACAGAATTAATGGAAGGCAAAGTTATGGAAGGCAAAGTTGTGATAGGCTGACACTTGAGTATCAAGTCTATGATCATAAATCCTAAAACTGTGCAACTTAACCCCCAGCTGCCGGGGAGCAGCATATGCTGCGCCATTTCGGGTTGACGTTGGACACAGTATGGTGGGTATAGCCACGTGGTTCAGTCTTTCCCATGACTTACCCAGGTGTGGAGCCATGTCTTCAGAATCCTCTTCGTCCAAGTCCGCCCGCCCCTCATGCAGCCCCCTTGCATCAACCACCTTTGCTAAACCTCTGCCGGGGGATACCAGTGAATGTGTTTCAGTGATGGTGCAATAGGGTGTGCTTTGGAGGAAACTTTGTGGAGTATAACTGAGAGTGGTGAAATTTCCCCTCAGAAAAAGCAGGAAGTTATCAGCTGTCAAGAGCTACATCTCATGTGCTCCTTCCCTTCCAGTTCTGACACATCTGAGAAGGCCATCAAAGTGCTTCAGGAGGCTGGACCAGCCTATAAGAGTGATGCCTTCACCTCTGAGAAAGAGATGGATAACCCAGTAGCAGAGAAAAGTGAAGGAGACGGTGCTGGGGGGTGATGGTCATACACTACACAAACGCCGCTGCTGCACCTCACCACCACACTTGCGGCAAGTGTGGCGTTCTCTCCTCCCCACGACCTGCACAATCTAGCCTTTCATACGTGGGGAGAATGGAAACAAGGACCGCACGTAGTCTGCATGGCCAGTGTGGCCAGTCAGCATCTCCCCAGGGAGTCCCGACCTCAGGTGAGTCATCATCCTGATCTTCCCCCACCTCCACCTCTCCTTCCCCTCCCCCCACTGCCCATGGCTGTGCCCCTGGTCGTCCCTGTGCCCACACACATGGGCGTGGGCATGCACGTTGCGCTAAGAAACATGCAGGAGAGCCAACATCACGCCCAAGCAGCCCTGGCATCGGTAGGCTTGATGCTTTTGTGTGGCAGGAGCGTGAATGATTCCAGTCATCACGACCTGCCTTTGATGCAAGGGGGGGGGGGCAGGTGTGTAGATGCAAGAGCTGAGGGCAGATCCACGGACAATCCTGTCCTTCTTCCAGGCACTCTTTACATCAGCAACAATGCAGTACCTGGTGGACAAAATCAACCTCCACAAGGCTATCTCTGTTTGCTGGCTAGAGATGTTTGTGAGGGACAGGACAAAGATGAGGGACTAGCTGCCAGTAGAGGTGGGTTAAATGTATGTGTGGCTTGCATTAACAATGATGTGATGGCTCCACATCAAATAACATGTGCTCCATGATTATTGGTCAGTGGATGAGATTGTGCACACACCTGTGCTTTGGGAAGTATTAAGCATGTGTGACAGGCACCTAGCCATATATTACGGTTTCCTTTTCCATTTCAACAGGAATTATGGCCACTGTTGAACTCAATGACAGGTTATGGAAGATAAAAAGCCTATTCTTACCATGCTGAAGAAGTCTTTTACGAAGCTTTTCCGGCTGTTTCAGAATGCTGTGATGAATGAGTAGCTTGTTCTGGGGCCGTTTAGCATTTATTCAGTATCTGCCATCAAAGAGTCACCGTTTTTGGACTGAAATTCTCTCGTCCAGTTTGGACTGCCAGACTGGGTATGTACTTAGATGTAATAGCTTATTCTTGCTACAGATGTTGATATACCTAGTGACGATCATCCACATGGTTTTTCTTGCTGGCAGTAATGAAATGCTCATTGGCAAATATTTCAACAAGCACCACATACTGTACTAACGGACAATTATTACACATCCTCTGGCACTGATGAAGTAATTACTTGAACATGGTTTGGGGTCCTGCGGAACTGTCTCTGCCAGTAGGGAAGAATTATCCACCTTCTCATACAAAAAATGAGAAAGGTGGCCTGCTAACTTTCAGCAACTATGGTAACATGGCCATCCACTGGCATGATAAGTGAAAGGTGGAACATGTTGACCACAGTCCATCAGGGTTATGCAGGACACAGGCAAGACAGGTTTCAAGACCACGGAACCCACGTTCAAGTCAGATGCAGTCAATGACTACAACATCAATTTGCACCTCGTCAATAAGTCTGACATGCAGATACGCGAGATAGACTGCTTTCATAAATCTTGCCACTGGTACAAGAAGGGGATCTTACATCTTCCTGATACCGTGATCCTGAACAACTGCATACTTTTCAAAAAGGTTTGGGGTAAGGGTATCTTTCTACAGGAGTTTGAGGGGGAATTGGCACGCAAGCTCCTTGCAAAGTATGGAACTGTTCAGGGCACAGGTGCAACAAGGGGAATGTATCAGACACCAATGGCTGCTAGGTTGTGTAGCAAACAATACCTTTCACGTCACCATCTTGTGGACCTTGGCCAAACACTTGCATATCATGTGGCCTACAGGCGTTGCCACGTGTGCAACACAACAAAACGTCGGCCTCAGACATATAAGGACACTCCATGTGAATGTAATGAATGCAAGGTGGCACTGTGTCCCAAGTGCTTTTTTGAATATTACCATGAGCACGAGTTTTAAAAAGAGGTGTGCAGGAGATTGTAAATAATAGTGGACAAGTTTGTGCAAGTGTTTATTTATTTTTCTTTTCTGTTAAGTGAAAATGAATTTCTAAGGTTATATGTAAAAATGAGCTTGCAAATATCTTAAGTCATCCTGGCAAAAATGGCCTGTGGGCACCTGTAAAAACTGCTTTCTTGGGTAAACTTCTTTATTGTTCTTGATCTTGAAATTAGTTTGGAAAATGCAATATGCACTGTAATTGTGATATGAAGTGCAAATATTATAAGTGCTGTAGCACCACGCCAGAAAAAGTGCAGAGAAACATAATTAACAGTACAAGTGTTAACCTCATAGCCAACCACAGTGCGTGCAACCTGCAGAAAAGTTATGGAAAATTCATCATCACTAAAATCTTCTCTCAAAGTTAATTTAAAGTGCAAAGTTTGTAGACAAACATGGGAAAATAAGTAAATATTTATTTTTTCACCTCTTATTGTATCTGTGGCAGTTCCCTCACACACCTACAGGGCATAGTGTCACTCTGTTAAGGCCGGAAAACCAATGACAAGCCACATGTACAGGGTGACGATTCATACCTATGGCTGTGAGTATGGACAGTGGAGGAAATGAATGAGAAAACGAAAGTGTTTTGCAAGCAAGGCCGGCCAGTGTTATAGTTGCATCACTCTGACAGCCCAGTCAATGCTGCTAATGCTAGCCAGGCACTTGGCTTCCACAGCCTAAGTCGGAGCTGAGCACTGCCGTGCAGACACAGCTTCCTTTCACCACTAGAAGATATCTCTCTTCTCCTCATCCCTAGTCATCAACGGGACAACTTGCAGTCCTGGGGATGGTTTCATTTGCAAGACGAAGAGTTGATGAGTATTTTTTTTTAATCCCTAATTGCTATACTTTTCCAGATATGAAAGGCATGAAAGTAGGCTATTTTCAGGGAAAGTGTCCGTTAGGAGAGAGCATTGGCCTGAAAGCAATGCCAGCGCATAGGGGTTAAGATCATTCCTATATTGGTTATGATTTCTCTTAATAAAATTTTAATAATTTCTATGGCCATTACTATACCTCACGGTTCCGAAACTGGAATAAAAATCATCCTCGACTATGGTATGGTAACTGGCAAAGGACTGGTGTAGGACTGAGCCGGAAATGACTCGGCACTCTGAAAGTCCCTCTTCCCCCATTGTGGCATGCAGAGGAGAAGGGTCGAAATCACTGTCTACAGCACCATGTCATTTAATGAAACAGTTTTAATTTACCATGACCCAATTGCACGCCCATATTGTTAGTCATGCCCCAGGTAAGTTTTTTTGTTTTTTATTATGAATTTGAAGATAAACATCCAGGGGTGTTCTGGTGTCAACATCTTTTTCCCCATATGAAGTTGTAGTATCACACATTTTACATAATAATTTTTAAAGCTGTTTAGTCATAATTAACAGTGTGTAATGAAGTGTGAATGATGAACAACCAAATATCATTTCGCTGTTAGCTGTGCTATAGGAAGAAGGTGGATGGCAGACCATAAATTGCCACCCTGTTTCAATTATAAAATGAAGGTTAGGAGAAGTGAAAAGATATCTGAATAGTGCGTAAGTGTAAAGTCCTGGGGAACCATTTATTATGTTGGTATATGTGAATGTACTTAATACCATTTTAATAGAGGTGTATAATGTGCTAGTAGAGTTGTCATTTATCTCTACTTTTTGCATAAGCCCAGAGTATATGTAATGCTTGGCACCTCACTTTTTAGCTGACCTCAGCACCGCGCCCTAGTCTGCTCGGTGAGTGTACAGTGTCAGAGGCCGTTTTACAGTTTTAAAGGGAGAAGTTGTATCGCTCTTACATATCTCTCGGGTCGCAGTTATATTATTCTGTACCCAATAAAGAGAGATTTAATCTGCTCATTTCTGTCACCTTACGCTACCACTTAATAACAGACCAGCTTCCACCTTCTCGTGGCAGAGGACCTTTGGTGGGAAGTGTCGGGCAGTGACGGCGAGTAGCTGACGTGTACTACAAACAGTGTCATCGATCCAACACAGTAGATGTGGACTATACTATACAGCAGAACACTTAATATGTGATCATTCTGCTACTTCATAATAGCTACCATTTATTATTCACTAAACGGTGGCACGATATTTAGGTACAAGCCGTGTACAATCCCCATTAAATTGGTGGCCAACCCGGTGCGACAATACATTTTATTGGTGCTAGCAGTGGCACGATGTTTAGTGCTAGCCGTGTACCGATACATTAAATTGGTGGCAGCAGTGGGATACGATACATGCTAAAGGGATTTATGCTGTGAACCAGTAACCCTTGCAATCGCTCGTTCCTGATGGTGAAACAGAAAATCTTACTCTACTGTTGTAAGGGGACTAATTACCAGTGAGTTAAGTGGAGCAGATAAACTGGAGTGGTGCATATTAATTCCTCCCATTATTCTGCCAGTGCGAGATTCCTATCTTAAGCACAAACTGGCAGTTATCTCGCCCTGTGGTGTGCGAGATATCTCCATCTTCAAACGCAAACTGGCAAGAATCTCGCGCTCGTGTGTGAGAGGCGAGATAAGGGGAGTTCAAGCCAGTGAGGTGAGGAGTGGGTCAACTAGCGAGCGACTTCTAGCAGCTACGGCCGAGGCGAGGCCCGAGGGGAGACCGAAAGCGAGGCGGGCCTGGCGTGATGCAGGGCGAACCGCACAAACGCTTGCTAACTCCCACAAGCGAACGAGCTGTCGTGTATGGTTGGAGGAGTCTGGTGGAGTGTGGAACGTGGAATGTGGAACATCATCCTGGACTTTCATATCTAGGTATTGTCCATGCATTAATCCACACACACACACACACACACTTGAATCAACACACTCATTAGTTAGTTGATGAGTGGAAATAAAGGTTTCTCAGAATTCCCTTGAAATAAATATGCTTTCTGTGTATTTTATATGTGTCCCGTTCTCTGTCACTTACCATAACTATCCCTTTTTTTATGTCAGTTTATCTTCCTGTAACTGGGAGGGGAATATTACTGACAAGGTTAGATGGATATAGTGAAGTGGGGACGTAGAAATAGGGAAATAGAGATTAACCCCATTAGACTCAGAATTTTATGAGTGGGTTGATACATCAAATAAAAGGTGCTCAGACATATTAAATGAGTGAAGGACATATTGAGGATCAAGGTGATGAGGATATTTCTGAAGGACAGGATGAGGATTTGAACGTTTTGCATTTGCGTTCTGGTCATACTTATTCAACAGTCCCAGAGCAATCAGTTAGAACCAAAATGGCCCACTAGTCTTGCTAGAGGGTATTCCTAGTGAGGAGACTGTGGAAGCTGAGACTACAACAGTACCTTTGGTCACTCAGGATATGCAAAATCAAGTCATTAGTGATAGTGCTACAACCACTCACATACCTGTGTATACTTCAGATGTTTTCAGTACACCACAAGGTTTTGGACAGAATTTATTTTTCTGTTCCTTCTTCAAATGCATGGGAGTATAAACACAGATGGTATTGGCATGCAAACCCAGAATCCTAATCAATGGGGCATGAATACTAATATTGGACATGCAAACCCAGAATCCTAATCAATGTGGCATGAATACTAATATTGGCATGCAAACCCAGAATCCTAATCAATGGGGCATGAATACTAATATTGGCATGCAAACCCAGGGGTCATATCCAATTACCTGGGGGCGCGGCTAACAATATGGGCGTGCAAAGTCAGACTAACCCTCCTCGCTTCTTGGCAGATACCTGTACCTAATCTGGCTACTGATATAGTACAGCAGCATCCTAACTGTACTGAAAGTCAGGCTTTAGCTGAAGGCAGGCATATGCTATGCAGAAGCTAGCAAAGCCTTGCAAACTTCGGGCTGGAGAGACACAGCTACTAGTTCTCCACAGCAAAGGACCAAGGCTGTTAAGCCAGAGGTGAAAAGATGGTGCGCCATACATGGGCATTGTCCTGATGAAACGGACTGTTGCCCCTTTGTCATTGAAACGAGGAAGAAACTAGGGAACCCAGCTAGTTCGGGGAAAGCTCAGGGCCGCGAGCAAAAGTAATTAAAATAGTACAATCCACCGATGCGTGTGTGGCAGCTATTACTAAGGTGGACTTATTATCTATTCCTTGGATCTTAGGGAAGAGGCCAACTGTCCCTGATCGTAGATACAGGGGTCATGTACAAACATTATTTCTAGTAAAAAGCGCTGGAAAGACTTAAAAAGTGAAATGCCTCTAACAAACTGGACATTATCACCACCTGATGTAATGTTGACAGGTGTGACAGGGAGTAGAATGAAGATTGTAAGCCGGGTGCCATTGACACTGAGGGCAGATGACTTGATCTCCTGTGTTACGTGCTACATTTTATGTGGTTGAGA